>NC_080071.1:77110535-77411337 GCF_949987535.1 Balaenoptera acutorostrata | reverse complement strand
AAGTCTTAACCAAAGGTTCCTGCACTTCAGGATGTGTTCACCTGACATCTCTACAAATGTTTGAAAATTAAAGATGTTCAGCCAATCACTTGGATGGTTGCAACAAGGAAGTGGATGCATCCAATCAATAATTCTATAAAAATCGCTGTGGTTTCCTCTCTTTTTTTTTTTAACATCTTTATTGGAGTAAAATTGCTTTACAATGGTGTGTTCATTTCTGCTTTATAACAAAATGAATCAGCTATACATATACATATATCCCCATATCTCCCCCCTCTTGTGTCTCCCTCCCTCCCACCCTCCCTAACCCACCCCTCTAGGTGGTCACAAAGCACCGAGCTGATCTCCCTGTGCTATGCAGCTGCTTCCCACTAGCTATCTATTTTACATTTGGTAGTGTATATATGTCCATGCCACTCTCTCACTTCGTCCCAGCTTACCCTTCCCCCTCCCCGTGTCCTCAAGTCCATTCTATATGTCTGCATCTTTATCCCTGTCCTGCCCCTAGGTTTCTCTCTGTTGGACCACCTCTGCAGGCCTCCAGTGTAAAACCCTCAAGGTCAGAGCCAATCCTTCTCCTGGCCAGCTCTGGCCCCAAGGAGGAACATTAATTTGCTGACCTGGGCCACCCTGTCATACAGACATCCTCTGCCTTTCTCCCCCACCACTGTTTATCAAAAGGACTTAGATGAAGCTATCTTCGAGAAAGGGCACTGAACCACGTATCTAAAATTAAGCATGAGTCTAGGAGCCGAGTCACCTGAGAGCTGCAAGCTAACTTTTGGCTTCTTTATCAAGTTGGTGAAGAGGGCGGGCTAACTTCAACAATTGCTTAAACCAAAACATTTTTTTTGTCCAGGAAATAAGTCACTAGCTGTGGGCACAGCGACAGAGCAGAGTAGAGCTTCTTAGATGGAAGACTATGGTTTCGGAGCACCGGCATCTATGTTTATTCTTATTGACGTGAGTCCAGGGAAACACCTTTCCCTGCCTAAATGCACTGAAAGCAGGCTGGTGCTCAGACTTCTCTCACCAACATTAATATTTCCCAAAATATTAAAGGCTATTCTAATTCTTTCAACACTTCTAAGAGTATTTGTTAAATGCTGAGTCAGCTCTTATCTGTAAGCTCTTATCTGTATTGGGAATTCATCTTCATGACCAGTACACCAGTCTGGACAAAGCAAGGACTAGAGTGAATGTGTATTAAGTCATGAAGCTTCTGATTTTAAAAAATCTGACTGGTGTTGTAACATATTATTATTATTGTAAGAGAGATTCCATGTGAAGTATCTTCATTCCATTTGTATCCACATACACATAATAAAGCAGAAGACAGAGGCAATGATTGAGTTACTTTTGTGTCCTAAATTAATTCACCTGAACTATCCAGATATGGCAGGAAAAAGGGCATCTGTGTTAAGAAAGAAGTAGTATCTCTTCTATATTAGTCAGATAATCCTGATTTTATTCCTCATTTGCTTTTTTATTTTTTTATTTAGGCATTTTTAATCGACTTTATTTTTATAGCAGTTTTAGATTTACAAAAAAATTAAGAAGACAGTTCAGAAGGTTCTGATCTATCCCCACACTCATTTGTCCCTATTATTAACATCTTACATCAGTATGGTGCACTTGTTACAATTAATGAACTGATAATGATGCATTATTTTTAACTAAAGTCCATGCTTTATTCAAATTACCTTAGTTTTTTCCTAATGTCCTGTTCCTATTCCTATTCTTCCTATCTCATCCAGGACAGCATATTACATTTAATCTTCATGTCTTCTTAGGCTCCTTGGATATGACAGTTTCTCAGACTTTTCCTTGTTTTTGATGACCTTGACAGTTTTGGGGAGTACTGATCATGTACATTGTGGGGTGCCCCTTTACTGGAATTTGTCTGATGTTTTTCTCATGATTAGACTGGGATTATGAGATTTAGAGAGGAAGATCGGAGAGAAGAAGTGCCATTTTCATCCTATCATATCAAGATTACACACTATCAACATGGCTTATCACTATTGGTGTTGACCTTGATCACCTGGCTGAAGGTAGTGTTGGTCAGATTTCTCCACTGTAAAGTTACTCTATATTTTTCCCTCCCTTTTCATACTCTACTCTTTGGAAGAAAGTCTCTATACACAACCCACACTACAAGAATTATGAGTTATGCCACCCTCCTCCATTAGAGTGGAGTGCCTGCATGAATTCTTGTTCTCAGGACATTTGTCTCTTCTCTCCCACTTATTAATTTATTCAGTTATTTATTTATATCAGTATAGACTCATGAATATTTATTTATTGTTGGACTTATAATCTAATACAATCTTAAGGATATTTTTGGTCAAATTATTCCAGATTCTGGCCACTGGGAGTTTTAGTTGGTTCTTGTGCCCCTCTGACATACTCTCATTTTGTGTGTGTGTGTGTGTGTGTGTGTGTTAGCACTTCCATATTTTCAGGCTCTACAAGAAGCTTTAGGCTTATCTTGTACTTTTTCTGCCCCAATCCTAGAATCAGTCATTTTTCCAAGGATCCCTGGTACCTTTTGCTAGAGAATGATATTAGAAAACCAACATTTGGGTGCTAGGTGTGCTCATTGATATGGGCTGTTCTTTCTTTATGCCTCCTTAGTTGACTGAGCAAAGAAATATATGTGTATATATTAATCTGTGTATATACATATATATATATAAATATTTCTATAGAGAACCATCTGTAACTACATTAGTCATTTACTTTTCCTGTATTCATATACATGAAGAAAGTGATTCGTATAGCCCTTCTCATCCCAACATTAAGCTTAAAACACCCTTAAAATCATGTTTGGAGCGAGCACCTCCTTGTGTCAGGCACTGGAATGACAATCTCTACCCTTGGGGAGCTTCTGGTCTAGTGGGGAAAATAGATTTATATGCATGTAATTTCAATAAAATGTAGCAATTTGATAATCTCATGGGAAATATTCAGATTGCTGAAAAAGTGCACAGGAAATCAGGTCAAGGATGAGGGTGCTACATATGTATAAGTGAGGCTGAGGTGACTGGACTTCATTCTGTAGGTGGATAGAGATGATTGCAACATTTAATGCAAGACTAAGTCTACACAAACCCAAGCCAAGGAGACCATATCCAGTTTCCTGGGTACTGAAGCAACAGGATCTAATGGAAGAGAGACATCAAGGCTGAAAATCATGATGTTTCCTTTCTTCTATAGTTTTGGTGTTCATGCTGTGGGAATGCAGAGGATGATGCTGATGTGTGAAAGCAATTATTTATTTAGCACTTACTATGTGACAAGTGTTAGTTAACTATAGGGGATAGTCATTATGATGAATGCCATTTAGCAGATGAAGAACTGAGCCTCAGAAATGTCCATTATTTAATAATGTTAATAATTATTAACATTATATGTAAATATATAATGTATATTAGTATTATATTATTTATGTATTATATATATTTAATAATGTTAATAATTATTAATATTTTACAGAAGTTAATAATGTCACACAGCTGGAAAGTGGCTGATACAACTTTAGAATACATCTGTCTGATTCCTCACCATTACTCACTTTCACCATCACTTGGCATCAGGAAAGGTTGAGCTTCTGATATCCAAGTTACTTCTGAAAAAAAAAAAAGCGGGGCTTAGCAAGTTCCAGGATTTTACTTTTTATTTCTAAGGAAAAAAATTCTGTTGATGGAGACCTGGTAGTGCCCTGTCTAGATTAAAGAACAATGGCTTTTGGAGAACAATAAACAGGATGAAAACAGGTGTCTGTCCCCCTTGAAATAGGTTCACCCTGACCAAATATTTCTGTAAAATGTTTGAGCTAAATTATTTCCATCTTTCATAATGAGGAGAAATGGGCAGCTAAATCAGCTGGGAGTCTGTAACCCAGTCCTCAGAGGTGATATGTCAGCCTGGTCTCCCTCCTCTATTTGTTGGGATTTATGACAGGCAAGCAGGTCTCATCATTCACCATGTGTATCTTTAGAGGAATTCTGGGTAAGATCAAGTATATCTCTGGGGGCTCAGAACTACAATCCTACTACTTTGTCTATAGAGTATTAGGACAAAGCAAGGTAACACAGCAGAGGAGTGAAAAATCCAATGGACCTAATCAACACTTAGTGGTATAAGAAGATCAGATCTTCAGAAAACATTTGATATTTTGGTTTTTTGCTTTTCATTGGAAGTGTGTTGCATCCTACAGACCCATTCGGAGAGATTAGTATCATTCTCCTCTTCAGCTAATTGGGTTATTTGGTGAATTCACGAAGATTGGGTTTAGCTCAATCACTCTGAATAGCCATAAGTAGAGAGAACATAAAACACGTTTAGACTGTAAACCTGGGCACAAAGAATGCATATTCACTGATAAAGCCAATTCATCAGGCTAAGCTCATGCCTCCTTTGTGATTAATAGAAGCAGAAATGCAATCCCTTCATCTGCATAGCATAGAGTTCCCTACACAGAAGGAAGGTTTATGGCTTTCAAACTTGCCTCATGTTTATTTGTATGTATTTTAAGCCCTATCATGCACCTCCCTCCCCAGAAAGGAATTTAGGATGAATATAACTCCTGTAATTTCTGTCTGAGACCACAATGATAAAGCAGGCCTGTTCACCTTGCCAGCTAATTCTTACCACACAGGGCAGTTATGAGTAATGCATGTGTTGGGCTTTGTGTGCTAATCTGATACAAATGTGAAGGAATTTAAATTACCACTTATTTTAAATTAGTATGTCCTTAACCTCAATATATTATGAGAAGGAAGACTCTAAGGATTGTGGGAAAGTGATGTTTCTTTTGACAAGTGAGCCATGGGGTGACCAGAGAAAGTGGACAAATTAAATGCTTCACCATTAGAACACAAACCAAACCAGGGAAACCCAGTAAAGTTCTCAAACCCTTCTTTGGGTCAGATATTTAAAAGATTTTTGTTTCTCTTTTTTAAAATTTTTATACAGCCATAATTAATGCAATGAACCATAAAGTGAGTTCAGGTTCAGGAATCTGGGTAAGCAAGTTCAGGGTCACACATAAGTTATGCCACAGCTTCTAACCTGACTGGCCCTGATTTAATAAGACCTCATAGTCACATCCTCCTGTGCACTCAACTTGCAATTCCCTGCTTTAAGAGACAAGGCAATTTGTGACAGAGGAGAGTGAGAGAATTACTGCATTCCAAACACATCTGGGGAAGAGGAAAGGCCTTCCACCCCAGGATGCAGCCAGACAGAGGGGTGCCCACCAGAGGGAAGAATGAAAAATAGTCTTGATTTATAGCCTTGCAGTAACCTAATGTGGAAAGTTAAGGCATGTCATTCGCAAAAACTTTGTATTGCCTCATCTCTCAAGGTAAGATGGGAATTTTAGGAGAGAGGTTTCTGGCAGTTTTCACTGAACTAAATCATAAGGTGTTTCATAATTCCTTGTCAGTTGATTGTGCAACGGAGCAGCTTTACTTTCCTGAAACACATATGGCATATAACTCTGCCCTCTGACACGTTTATCTGCTTTGAGGCCAGCATCAAAAACTATGTGTCCAGCTGGACCTGAGAAGCCTACAATGACTGGTATTTGAACTTCTCAGAGAAGAACTTGGGTCAAGCATCTACTTCAGATTACATGACTTCTATATTCTGATCCGGGACGATTTTGTCCAAATTCTCTCTTTCACGTAAACATATTCTGAAATATCAATATTGTAAAGGAATGTCAATGGTATCACTAAAATAGCATAGAACGCTACTTGGCTCTCTTACAATTTCATCTTTGTTAACAACGTTCAGGGCCATAGGGATCTACTAACAGTGGGTGATGTTGATTCGTTCCCCAGGTATGAGAGGAAGAAGGACCTATTGCTCTTTTCTATTATTTCCCAAACCATAAACTACATTTATTTATTCTTCCCCTTTTGTGCATCACTGTAAAGATAGCTCTGAATTGGAGCCAATCCTTAATCATCAGAACTAGCTCAGGATCTTCATGTTCCCTTCTCACCCTTGGACAAAGCCATAGGCATTTGAGAATACATCCCTCCTTCCTACACAGGGGACTCTTTCCTAGTACCTGCCTTCTAATTAGCTTAACCTGATGGCCATTCAAGCATCCGAGACCCTTTTCTTGAGGTCGGGTAATTTGCTTTTGGTCTGCCTCTTTCGAGCTTAAGCAAGGCCACCAATTGTCATTTCCTCCATATCCCAGGGCTCTAAGCCAGTCCTTCCCCATTCATATGTCTACATCCAGCTTCCTGACCCCCAGCATGTAAGAGATTTTATAGAAGTCTGGTTACAAATGACAAGGACACCCTTCCAACATGTTCAAGCAGAAAGGGAAAGATAATGACTTGTAGTATCCAAAGGTAAAATAGATAGCTAATGGGAAGCAGCCACATAGCACAGGCAGATCAGCTCGGTGCTTTGTGTTCACCCAGACGGGTGGGATACGGAGGGTCGGAGGGAGATGCAAGAGGGAGGATATATGGGGATATATGTTTATGTATAGCTGATTCACTTTGTTATACAGCAGAAACTAACACACCATTGTAAAGCAATTATACTCCAATAAAGGTATTAAAAAAAAAAATAGAGCAGTACGGCAGACTTAAAAATTGCTTCAAAATTTAAAAGGCTAGATCTCATGTTAAGTGTTCTTACCATAATAAAATTTTTTAAATTAAAAAAAAAAAAAACCAAAACAAAGGTAGAACCACACCAGTGGAAAGACAAAGATGTAGCAGGACCTAAGACAACCGTGACCCGGTATTTTAAGGCCACCTCTTTTCCATCTCTTGTTTCCGATTGTTCTGGATGTCAAGTTCATTCTGTCTCTCAAAACTTCTCCATTTTATAGGGAATGTGGCAGCACACAGCACCTGAACTTTATAGCTTATAGCTTCTGCCACTAAATGAGATTCGTTTCAACGAATGGATCCCAGATTTAGAAATCCTTATGAAAAGATTCTTTGATGTAACCAGATTCCACTCTAGCTATGAGGTTTGGTTTTGTAGAAGAGTACCCAGGATAAAAGGGAAATGTTGGAAGACATATTGTAAATGTCTTTTCACCCAACAACAAAATTTAGGTATTAAGGACTAGTGTTTTACCCCTAGAAAAAATATTGGGAGCATCCGTTGCAGTCAGCCAAACTTGCATAGCCATTTGAGGAACCTTTCTATTCTCTGGAGAAAAAGCGTTTACCTTCTAATACTTGGTTTGTAAAACAAATAATCATTGGGATGATTGGGGTGCCACAGTGTTCATTGCAGCACTATTTACAACAGCCAAGACATGGAAGCAAACCAAATGCCCATCAACAGATGAATGGATAAAGAAGATGTGGTACATATATACAATGGAATATTACTCAGCCATAAAAACAAATGAAATAATGTCATTTGCAGCAACATGGGTGGACCTAGAGATTACCATACTAAGTCAAGTAAGTTAGACAGAGAAAGACAAATATCATGATATCACTTATATGTGGAATCTAAAAAATGATACAAATGAACTTATTTACAGAATAGAAACAGACTCACAGACTCAGAAAACAAACTTAAGGTTACCAAAGGGGAAAGATGGGGGGAGGGAGAAATTAGGAAGTTGGGATTAACATATACACACTACTATATATAAAATAGATAATCAACTAGGACCTACTTATAGCACAGGGAACTCTACTCAATACTCTGTAATAACCTATATGAGGAAAGAATCTGAAAAAGAATAGATATATGTGTATGTATAACTAAATCACTTTGCTGTACAGCAGAAACTAACACAACATCATAGATCAACTATACTTCAATATAAAATAAAAACTTTTTTTTAATTTTAAATATCTTAAAAAATAATAATCACCCTATAGCTAGGATACATAGAGTCTCAGAAGCCTGTGACAAGTTGCAAATCATTACTATAGTAAAATTTTAATTTGGGGGCAATTTTAATGGCATATAGAAACTCTTTTTTAATCTCAGGATGATCATATATAGAAAGAAAGTTATGATGAAGTATATTTGTTCTAAATCTTTGGGTAGAAAAATACCAAAACACAACTGAAAAAGAGTTAAACAAAATAGAGGGAATTTCTTTATTTTTAAATAATAGAGTGTATCATGAAACTCAAAACCAAGATGGTGCCTGTCTGTGTGTCATCTAGAAACATGGTGGCTCCCACTGCAGCCATGTGGATGGGTAAGGGGGAATATACTGCATAGACAGTGTCAAGGGTAACCTCTATACCATTTCAATTTAGCCATTATTTATTAAGCACCTTTTTTATGTGCAGGGCATTCCACCACTAAACTTTTCCTGCTTGTCAATCTACATGTCCTATCATCACCCTTAAATGAATTAACTCTTTTAAAATTAACTTTGGTGTACCACTAAAAAATAATACTGATACATATTAAGTTTGATTCACAGCTCACTCTGTCATCATGAAACAAAACGGCAAGTAGTTGAATGAGCACATCTCTTCCTACAATTTTTAGGAACTGTCAATTACATTCAGTAAAGGGAAAGGTCTATAGTTCAAAAAATATGTAGTATTCAATAATGGAGTGGTCCCTACATAATATTAAGAAAATGATTCTATCACATTAAGTCAGCTTAGACTGTATTGAGAAGAAAAACCCAACCCGAGGGAATATACCAGTGACTGTCACCATCATAAGACCTTGATAAATTTATGGATAACACATCTAATGAGACCAGTCTGCACACTGTTTCCTGAACATGACCCTGCCCTCACCTGCCTCCAGGTCTTGGCTCAAACTATTAGCTCAGTCTAAAGTAACTTTTTTTGGTTTTATTTTTAAAATTCCATTTTAGGCACAATACTGGATCACAGAGATTTACAACTATAACTATCTTGACTTAAAGGGCATGGAAATAAGACCATGCTTCTTTTCTTTATTGTATAATACCTAAATAATATTTTTTCAACTTTAGATAAATGTAAAGTATCAAGTGGCACATTTATAATATAAGAAAATATAAATGATATAAATGCTTAGCCATATCTTTATGACACATGACAGAATGGACCTGCATTGTTCAAGTAGGTCTTAGGCAGAAATAAAATATTAAAGAGCATTATTTGGAACAATAATTTAGATCATATCAGTTTTTAGAGGTCAAGATAATTATTCCTTAGGTTTGTAATTAATTTTCACTGCTTTCACAATCCTACAACATAGTCAATTGACTAATGTGTAGATTCAATAAGTACAAGTCTTGATGTAAAATGTTAGTATCCAACATTACAAATATTAGAAAGGACTCTAGTTTTTCCTCAATATGCAGTGGTCTTCTTGGTTATTTGCCAAGGGAAATTCTTCCTTCTAGGAAAAGATAGGCTGATAAAATGCCACTGATATTCTTTGAGGTTAATACAGCAGGTCCTGGGCCATTCCAATTCCAGAAGATAATACATATAAGGTGGAAGAGTGAACAAACACATGAAATGGTCTGTAAACACTTTAAATCTTGCTCTATATTATGAGAAATTTTGCATGTTTGTGATTCTGTACTATTACCCATGAAATGAGGAAGCCAAACTCGCAGCACCACAATTAAGAATGGAAAAGTTCAAATTTGGTTTCATCTTTGTCAATCATTTTATTTCCTAAGGAGGGAGGCAGGTCATCTTGACCCTGGAGAAGCAGGAACCAACTTAGGTCCACAGTGCTGAACCAGGCATCTCTCCTAAGGGAGACAGTTCTTCCCAAGGTAAAGTGTCTGATTCCAATCTGCTTGTGTCTTCTACCTTGCCTTCCATGTTCAGCTAAAATTCTCCCTCCCCTGAGAAGCCTCACTGCCTTCAAATTTCCCAGAGTGAAGTATTCCTTTGCTTACACTTGCTTAACAAGATGCTTGTACAATTTTTATGCCTTTTTGGAGTCAGCTTTGCATATTAGGTTGTGTGTGTGTGTACGTACGTAGTTAGATAGACAGATAGATAATCTCCACTAGCTGCTGAGCTCCTGGAGGGTAAATGCCATGACTCTTTTTTCCCATCTATTTCTTCAGTTTTTTTTTTTTTTTTTTTTTTTTTTTAATGTCTGAAACATTTATATTAACATATTTCCATACATATTTCCATACAAATACAAATATAAGATTTTTAGAAATTTCATGTAATGTCTGAAACATTTATATTAACATATCTCCATACATATTTCCATACAAATACAAATATAAGATTTTTAGAAATTTCATGTAATGTCTGAAACATTTATATTAACATATCTCCATACATATTTCCATACAAATACAAATATAAGATTTTTAGAAATTTCATGTAATGTCTGAAACATTTATATTAACATATTTCCATACAGATAACCCAATGAAAGTTTAGTATTAGTTGTTTTGTTTGTTTTTTTATACTGCAGGTTCTTATTAGGCATCAGTTTTATACACATCAGTGTATACATGTCAATCCCAATCGCCCAATTCAGCACATCACCATCCCCACCTCATCGCAGTTTTCCCCCCTTGGTGTCCATATGTCCATTCTCTACATCTGTGTCTCAACTTCTGCCCTGCAAACTGGCTCATCTGTACCATTTTTCTACGTTCCACATACATGCATTAACATACGATATTTGTTTTTCTCTTTCTGACTTACTTCACTCTGTATGACAGTCTCTAGATCCATCCACTTCTCAACAAATGACTCAATTTCGTTCCTTTTTATGGCTGAATAATATTCCATCGTATATATGTACCACAACTTCTTTATCCATTCGTCTGTTGATGGGCATTTAGGTTGCTTCCATGACCTGGCTATTGTAAATAGTGCTGCAATGAACATTCGGGTGCACGTGTCTTTTTGAATTACGGTTTTCTCTGGGTATATGCCCAGTAGTGGGATTGCTGGGTCATATGGTAATTCTATTTTTAGTTTTTTAAGGAACCTCCATATTGTTCTCCATAGTGGCTGTATCAATTTACATTCCCACCAACAGTGCAAGAGGGTTCCCTTTTCTCCACACCCTCTCCAGCATTTGTTGTTTGTAGATTTTCTGATGATGCCCATTCTAACAGGAGTGAGGTGATACCTCATTGTAGTTTTGATTTGCATTTCTCTAATAATTAGTGATGTTGAGCATCTTTTCATGTGCTTCGTGGCCGTCTGTATGTCTTCTTTGGAGAAATGTCTATTTAGGTCTTCTGCCCATTTTTGGATTGGGGTGTTTGTTTCTTTGATATTGAGCTGAATGAGCTGTTTATATATTTTGGAGATTAATCCTTTGTCCGTTGATTCATTTGCAAATATTTTCTCCCATTCTGAGGGTTGTCTTTTCGTCTTCTTTATGGTTTCCTTTGCTGTGCAAAAGCTTTGAAGTTTCATTAGGTCCCACTTGTTTATTTTTGTTTTTATTTCCATTACTCTAGGAGGTGGATCGAAAAAGATCTTGCTGTGATTTATGTCAAAGAGTGTTCTTCCTATGTTTTCCTCTAAGAGTTTTATAGTGTCCAGTCTTATATTTAGGTCTCTAATCCATTTTGAGTTTATTTTTGTGTATGGTGTTAGGGAGTATTCTAATTTCATTCTTTTACATGTGGCTGTCCAGTTTTCCCAGCACCACTTATTGAAGAGACTGTCTTTTCTCCATTGTATATCTTTGCCTCCTTTGTCATAGATTAGTTGACCATAGGTGCGTGGGTTAATCTCTGGGCTTTCTATCTTGTTCCATTGATCTATGTTTCTGTTTTTGTGCCAGTACCATATTGTCTTGATTACTGTAGCTTTGTAGTATAGTCTGAAGTCAGGGAGTCTGATTCCTCCAGCTCCATTTTTTTGCCTCAAGACTGCTTTGGCTATTCGGGGTCTTTTGTGTCTCCATACAAATTTTAAGATGATTTGTTCTAGCTCCGTAAAAAATGCCATTGGTAATTTGATAGGGATTGCATTGAATCTGTAGATTGCTTTGGGTAGTATACTCATTTTCACAATGTTGATTCTTCCAATCCAAGAACATGGTATATCTCTCCATCTGTTGGTATCATCTTTAATTTCTTTCATCACTGTGTTATAGTTTTCTGCATACAGGTCTTTTGTCTCCCTAGGTAGGTTTATTCCTAGGTATTTTATTCTTTTTGTTGCAATGGTAAATGGGAGTGTTTCCATAATTTCTCTTTCAGATTTTTCATCATTAGTGTATAGGAATGCAAGAGATTTCTGTGCATTAATTTTGTAACCTGCAACTTTACCATATTCATTAATTAGCTCTAGCAGTTTTCTGGTGGCAGTTTTAGGATTCTCTATGTATAGTATCATGTCATCCGCAAACAGTGACAGTTTTACTTCTTCTTTTCCAATTTGTATTCCTTTTATTTCTTTTTCTTCTCTGATTGCCGTGGCTAGGACTTCCAGAACTATGTTGAATAATAGTGGTGAGAGTGGACATCCTTGTCTCGTTCCTGATCTTAGAGGAAATGCTTTCAGTTTTTCACCATTGAGAATGATGTTTGCTGTGGGTTTGTCATATATGGCCTTTATTATGTTGAGGTAGGTTCCCTCTATGCCCACTTTCTGGAGAGTTTTTATCAGAAATGGGTGTTGAATTTTGTCAAAAGCTTTTTCTGCATCTATTGAGATGATCATATGGTTTTTATTCTTCAATTTGTTAATATGGTGTATCACATTGATTGATTTGCGTATATTGAAGAATCCTTGCATCCCTGGGATAAATCCCACTTGATCGTGGTGTATGATCCTTTTAATGTGTTGTTGGATTCTGTTTGCTAGTATTTTGTTGAGGATTTTTGCATCTATATTCATCAGTGATATTGGTCTGTAATTTTCTTTTTTTGTAGTGTCTTTGTCTGGTTTTGGTATCAGGGTGATGGTGGCCTCATAGAATGAGTTTGGGAGAGTTCCTTCCTCTGCAATTTTTTGGAAGAGTTTGAGAAGGATGGGTGTTAGCTCTTCTCTAAATGTTTGATAGAATTCACCTGTGAAGCCATCTGGTCCTGGACTTTTGTTTGTTGGAAGATTTTTAATCACAGTTTCAATTTCATTACTTGTGATTGGTCTGTTCATATTTTCTGTTTCTTCCTGGTTCAGTCTTGGAAGGTTATACCTTTCTAAGAATTTGTCCATTTCTTCCAGGTTGTCCATTTTATTGGCATAAAGTTGCTTGTAGTAGTCTCTTAGGATGTTTTGTATTTCTGCGGTGTCTGTTGTAACTTCTCCTTTTTCATTTCTGATTTTATTGATTTGAGTCCTCTCCCTCTTTTTCTTGATGAGTCTGGCTAATGGCTTATCAATTTTGTTTATCTTCTCAAAGAACCAACTTTTAGTTTTATTGATCTTTGCTATTGTTTTCTTTGTTTCTATTTCATTTATTTCTGCTCTGATCTTTATGATTTCTTTCCTTCTGCTAACTTTGGGTTTTGTTTGTTCTTCTTTCTCTAGTTTCTTTAGGTGTAAAGTTAGATTGTTTACTTGAGATTTTTCTTGTTTCTTGAGGTAGGCTTGTATAGCTATAAACTTCCCTCTTAGAACCGCTTTTGCTGCATCCCATAGGTTTTGGGTCGTCGTGTTTTCATTGTCATTTGTCTCTAGGTATTTTTTTATTTTCTGTTTGATTTCTTCAGTGATCTCTTGGTTATTTAGTAACGTATTGTTTAGCCTCCATGTGTTTGTCTTTTTTACGTTTTTTTCCCTGTAATTCATTTCTAATCTCATAGCGTTGTGGTCAGAAAAGATGCTTGATATGATTTCAATTTTCTTAAATTTACTGAGGCTTGATTTGTGACCCAAGATGTGATCTATCCTGGAGAATGTTCCGTGTGCACTTGAGAAGAACGTGTAATCTGCCGTTTTTGGATGGAATGTCCTATATATATCAATTAAATCTATCTGGTCTATTGTGTCATTTAAAGCTTCTGTTTCCTTATTTATTTTCATTTTGGATGATCTGTCCATTGGTGTAAGTGAGGTGTTAAAGTCCCCCACTATTATTGTGTTACTGTCGATTTCCTCTTTTATAGCTGTTAGCAGTTGCCTTATGTATTGAGGTGCTCCTATGTTGGGTGCATATACATTTATAATTGTTATATCTTCTTCTTGGATTGATCCCTGGATCATTATGTAGTGTCCTTCCTTGTCTCTTGTAACATTCTTTATTTTAAAGTCTATTTTATCTGATATGAGTATAGCTACTCCAGCTTTCTTTTGATTTCCATTTGCATGGAATATCTTTTTCCATCCCCTCACTTTCAGTCTGTATGTGTCCCTAGGTCTGAAGTGGGTCTCTTGTAGACAGCATATATATGGGTCTTGTTTTTGTATCCATTCAGCCAGTCTATGTCTTTTGGTTGGGGCATTTAATCCATTCACGTTTAAGGTAATTATCGATATGTATGTTCCTATGACCATTTTCTTAATTGTTTTGGTTTTGTTTTTGTAGGTCCTTTTCTTCTCTTGTGTTTCCCACTTAGAGAAGTTCCTTTAGCATTTGTTGTAGAGCTGGTTTGGTGGTGCTGAATTCTCTTAGCTTTTGCTTGTCTGTAAAGCTTTTGATTTCTCCATCAAATCTAAATGAGATCCTTGCTGGGTAGAGTAATCTTGGTTGTAGGTTCTTCCCTTTCATCACTTTAAGTATTTCATGCCACTCCCTTCTGGCTTGCAGAGTTTCTGCTGAGAAATCAGCTGTTAACCTTATGGGGGTTCCCTTGTATGTTATTTGTCGTTTTTCCCTCGCTGCTTTCAATAATTTTTCTTTGTCTTTAATTTTTGCCCCTTTGATTACTATGTGTCTCGGCGTGTTTCTCCTTGGGTTGATCCTGTATGGGACTCTCTGCGCTTCCTGGACTTGGGTGGCTATTTCCTTTCCCATGTTAGGGAAGTTTTCGATTATAATCTCTTCAAATATTTTCTCTGGTCCTTTCTCTCTCTCTTCTCCTTCTGGGACCCCTATAATGCGAATGTTGTTGCGTTTAATGTTGTCCCAGAGGTCTCTTAGGCTGTCTTCATTTCTTTTTATTCTTTTTTCTTTAGTCTGTTCCGCAGCAGTGAATTCCACCATTCTGTCTTCCAGGTCACTTATCCGTTCTTCTGCCTCAGTTATTCTGCTATTGATTCCTTCTAGTGTAGTTTTCATTTCAGTTATTGTATTGGTCATCTCTGTTTGTTTGTTCTTTAATTCTTCTAGGTCTTTGTTAATCATTTCTTGCATCTTCTCAATCTTTGCCTCCATTCTTATTCCGAGGTCCTGGATCATCTTCACTATCATTATTCTGAATTCTTTTTCTGGAAGGTTGCCTATCTCCACTTCATTTAGTTGTTTTTCTGGGGTTTTTTCTTGTTCCTTCATCTGGTACATAGCCCTCTGCCTTTTCATCTTCTCTGTCTTTCTGTAACTGTGGTTTTTGGTCCACAGGCTGCAGGATTGTAGTTTTTCTTGCTTCTGTTGTCTGCCCTCTGGTGGTTGAGGCTATCTAAGAGGCTTGATGGGAGGCTCTGGTGGTGGGTAGAGCTGACTGTTGCTGTGGCGGTCAGAGCTCAGTAAAACCTTAATCCACTTGACTGTTGATGGGTGGGGCTGGGTTCCCTCCCTGTTGCTGTGGCGATCAGAGCCCAGTAAAACCTTAATCCACTTGACTGTTGATGGGTGGGGCTGGGTTCCCTCCCTGTTGGTTGTTTTGCCTGAGGCAACCCAACACTGGAGCCTACCCGTGCTCTTTGGTGGGGTTAATGGCAGACTCTGGGAGGGCTCACGCCAAGGAGAACTTCCCAGGACCTCTGCTGCCAGTGTCCTTATCCCCACGGTGAAACAGAGCCACCACTCGCCTCTGCAGGAGACCCCCCAACACCAGCAGGTACGTCTGGTTCAGTCTCCCCCAGGGTCACTGCTCCTTCCCCTGGGTCCCGATGCACACATTACTTTGTGTGTGCCCTCCAAGAGTGGGGTCTCTGTTTCCCCCAGTCCTGTCACAGTCCTGCAATCAATTCCCACTAGACTTCAAAGTCTGATTCTCTAGGAATTCCTCCTCCCTTTGCCGGACCCCCAGGTTGGGAAGCCTGAGGTGGGGCTCAGAACCTTCACTCCAGTGGGTGGACTTCTGTGGTATAAGTGTTCGCCAGTCTGTGAGTCACCCACCCAGCAGTTATGGGATTTGATTTTACTCTGATTGAGCCCCTCCTACCGTCTCACTGTGGCTTCTCCTCTGTCCTTGGACGTGGGGTGTCCTCCTTGGTGAAGTCCAGGGTCTTCCTGTCAATGATTGTCCAGCAGCCAGTTGTGATTCTGGTGCTCTCGCAAGAGGGAGTGAGAGCACGTCCTTCTACTCCGCCATCTTGGTTAATCTCCTCTTCAGTTTTTTAAATAAGTATTTTTGAGTGTTCATATTCACTCAATGGAGATATTGAGATAAATCAGACTATATCTCCAAGAATTTACAGTGTAGGAAATAAAAGACAGGCAGAAAATAAATATGATACAAGACAAACATAAGTGATGTAAGAGAGGTAAAGATGAAATATTTTGAGAGTTCCAAGAAGATGCAGATCACTTCCCTGGCGGTCCAGTGGTTAAGACTCCACGCTTCCACTGCAGGGAGCACGGGTTCGATCCCTGGTCTGGGGAACTAAGATCCTGCATGCTATGTGGCCAAAAAAACCCAAAAACAAACAAACAAAAAAACCCCCTGCTCTTTGTAAGTGTTCAACAAAACAAACCAAGAAGATGCAGATCATTTTAATAGTGAGAAAGGGAGTGGGCAGAGAGGAAGAAGAGAAAACCAGAGAAGACTTCATGGAACAAGACACGTTTTGAAATTGTCCTCTGAGGATGAGTAGGATTTGGATGTATGGGTATGCACATTCCCCCAAGTAAGGAAAACAGCTTGAGTAAAGGCATGAACAGGAAGAATAGAAAGGTAGGTTCAAGAGGACCATGTGATGCATAAAGAGAAAACGTAGGGACTTCCCTGGTGGTCCAGGGGTAAAGAATCTGCCTTACAATGCAGGGGACGTGGGTTCAATCCCTGGTCAGGGAACTAAGATCCCACATGACTTGGGGAAACTAAGCCTGTGCGCCACAACTACTAAGGTCGCGCGCTGCAAACTACACAGCCCACATGCCCTGGAGCCCACGCATCACAACTAGAGAAGAGAAAACCCGCAGGTGACAACTAGAGAGAAGCCCGTGAACCGCAACAAAGGATCCCGCATGCCTCAACGATGATCCTGTGTGCAGCGACTAAGACCCGACACAGCCAAAAATAAATTAAATCAATAAATAAATAATAAATAAATCTTTAAAAAAGAGAGAGAGAGAGAAAAAGTAAATCTGAGGAATCTGGACAGTATCCTGTTGTTAATCTGGACCCTCAGAAGAGGTGGACAAAACAGGAAGGTGCTTGTGTGTGTTGGGGGTTCCATCAAGCAACAACAAGAGTGTAAGCAAAGGAAAATGAGGACCATGCCTGAGACAGTGGCAGTGGGGGGGTAGAGGCCCTACGCAGAGACTTGACAAGGCTTGGCTGTTGGCTGTACATAGATGGCAGAGGAGAGGAAGGTAGAGGAATTCAAGAACCAGGGCGATGGTGGTGCATTGACTAAAGCAAGGAGTAGATAAGGATTAAGCTTTGGATGGGGGCAAAACATGATTCCCAGTAGCAATGTCAAAGAAATGTTTTTCTCTTTACCTCTGCCTCCCAATTAAGTACCTGGTAGAGTCACACAAAAGGTAAGTTAATAAATGTTTACTGAACTTATAATAAACATTAAAAGTATATGGTGACAGTGGTGGAAACAGAATGTCCTAGAGCCAACACTAAAATTTGAAGTTGTTATCAAGGAAGACGACCATGCCATTTTATAGACGATCTCCTGGAGCCAAGTTCAGCTATCATCATGGAAAATTCTCATCAGTTGGAAAGCAACTATCATTCACTGGGTGGCTACTCTGAGTAAAGCATTTAGGTATTTTATAAACTATATCTCACTACATAGTCCCAATTCTGTTTCACTAAAGAGGTAATGGGGTTTGGTTATCTAAGAGCTTTCAAATAGCAGGTAACAGCAAATCCCACCCCAGGCAACGTTTCAAACCCTTTACAAATATTAAACCTTTTACTTCTCATAACTCCAGTGACAGGTATTATTATCATGTCCATTTGAGGAATGAGGAAACCCTGGCATAGAAAGTTAAGTCATTAGAGCAAGGTCATACAGCAAGCAAGAGTCAGAGCCAGGACTTGAACCCAATCAGGCTGGTGCTGGGGTCCTCGAGCTTAACCATCACCTTACATGGTCTCTGCAGACTTCACTGGCATAGTGTTGTGGAAACTCAAATCCACCTCCTGCCAGCGCTCCTGTTTCCTTCCACTTTTGCCCAGAAAAAAAATTGCTGGAGCCTCCCTCTGAGAAGTAAAGAAAAATGATTATTGAATGATTGGCCCCGGATCGAATGGAAATTAACCATGATGTCTGTAACGCATGATTGCTAACACCCAGTTTAGGTCCATATTGCCCTTCTACCAAAGGGTTAACACTGAACAGACTATAATCATTAAGTAGTCCTTATTTTTAAAATGTCTTTCCAAAAATGTGTGCATTTTAGGGCTTCCCTGGTGGCGCAGTGGTTGAGAGTCTGCCTGCCAATGCAGGGGACACGGGTTCGAGCCCTGGTCTGGGAAGATCCCACATGCCGCGGAGCAACTGGGCCCGTGGGGCACAGTTACTGAGCCTGCGCGTCTAGAGCCTGTGCTCTGCAACAAGAGAGGCCGCGATGGTGAGAGGCCCGTGCACCGCGATGAAGAGTGGTCCCCACTTGCCACAACTAGAGAAAGCCCTCGCACAGAAACGAAGACCCAACACAGTGATAAATAAATAAATAAATAAAAGACCGTGAATTTCAAAAAAAAAAATTAAAAAAAAAATGTGTGCATTTTAGTAATTTATGGAAAAGGAAAAAATTATACTTAAAAATGTTTGGAATGGAGTTGACTACCTGATAAATATAATTAGTCATTTTCTATAGCTTTTACAAACCAAACTTTTATGATAAATTTCTGAAAAAAAAGGTAATGTTACTTAACCACATTCAGATTTCTAGGTACAGTATATTATCATGGATCCCCCAGTCATCCTTTAGAATAGGGTTTTATGGTAGCTGTCTTTTGAGGTTGCAAATTGTTAACATCTGTCTCTTAGTATTTTTTTTTTAACAATACTCTAATCTCTGGTTATACTGCTAATAACTGTAATTTTCTAGTCAGTTGCTATCTCTCAAGGTAGTTTAAAGGTCATTTTTTGCAATACATAAAGAAGCTTGTGAAGAAAGTGGATGTGATTTATTTTTTAGCAAGTTGAACTCATGTTTGGATTTGGTTTTGAATCCAAGAAGAAAGAGTCTCTGCCTAGCTATTTTGCTTGAATCTTTTATTTGGTCCCAGCATGATTAATTTCAGTCTCTTTCATTCATTTTACTTCTGTTACCTGATGTTATTCCTAATAGGGAACACAGATATTATTTTCAAAAGCATAATTAAAGGATACATTTACATTGTACTTTTTATAGTCAAAGTACTGGTTAATCCACATGTTGTCCCTACAATATAAAAGCATGCTGCACCCTGCCCCAGAGAGGCGTGTTCCTGAAAACTCTCTTAATCAAGATTTGGAGATTTACATCCACTCTATTTTCTACAGCACCACAGTTGCTGCAGAAATTACGAAACTCGGATATATTTGTGTAAATGCACACATTTTCATTTATTAAAAGTGCCAATCAAAATATAAGAGAAGCAAAAACATAAGCTATAGTGAACATATGGTGAGTTATTTGGTTTTTGTTTGTTTGTTTTATATCATCTGCCTCCATTACTTTCTTATGAAAAAAAAAAAAAAAAAAGCCTGGATTTCCTTTGAATAAAATTCATTCTCACTCCACACCTTGCCTGCAGCTCCAGAGCATAACCAGTTAGATTGCTGTAGTGATCAGTTGGAGGACAAACATATGACCCACGCTTGTCAGTGAGATGCAGAATCAGGAGTCTGCAAGAGCTCTTTTGGAAAGGAATATGCATCTTATTCCAGTAGGGCTGCTCAGTAAGTAGGAATCAATATGGACCTGGCCATGTCAAAATGGCTACCATGGAGAAAAATTCAGTCTGAAAATGCAGTCAAAGCAGGAAGAAATTAAATGCAAGAAACCCAGACAATATCCTCATGCCATCATTTGTGGCCCTGGATCCAGCCCCACCAGTGATTACATGAAATGTGTTCCTTTCACTTGATAATGAATGGTAACCAATTAGTACATAAGCACAGTCAATGTTTATAGACATTAATAAGGATCTGATTTTACTATAGCAGATGGTAAATATAAAGGAAATTTTAATGGAATATTGTAAATGAAAATAACTGAATTAGAATTAAGTAAGAAAGGCTTCAGGCAAGACATTATAAATGATGCTTTCACTAGATCAAATATTTATAAAGTAATAGTTCATATCCTGGCATACATGAGTTTATATAAGGGTTTGTTATGAACTGACTGTGTCCTTTCAGAGTTCATATTTGACATCCTAACCCACAGGACCTCAGAATGTGATGTTGCATGGAAATAGGGCTGTTGCAGATCTAATCACTTAAGTTAAAATGAGGTCATACTGGAATATGGTGGGGTTCTAATCCAACATGACTAGTGTCCTTATAAAAAGAGGGAAAATTTGAACACAGACACATGCAGGAAGAATGTCATGTAAAGATGAAGGCAGAGATGGTGTGATGTTTCTACAAGCCAAGGAATACAAAGATTGCCAGCAAAGCACCAAAGCTAAGGGAGAGGCATGGAACAGATTCAACCCTGCGGACACCTTGATCTCAGATTTCTAGCCTCCAAACTGTGAGACAATAAATTTCTGTTATTTAAGGTCCCAGTCTGTAGTACTTTATTACAGAGGCCCCAATAAACTAATATAGGATCCAAGGATAATTAACAGATAAAGATTTTAAAAATTCTATGAATAGAAAAAAGTCATAGTGAAGTAGGAAACCATCGATCAAAATCTAAATAATATATTTGTCTTTTGGATCTGCAGTAAATTAAAATTTTAGTTGGAGGTAGTGGGTGAAATTGATGAATAACATTAAATCTCCTAATTAAATTTTCGGTTTTATTTGAAAACTAATTTTCATATCAACTAAACTTAAGAGAAAGGAAATGACAGATATAGTTCTTGCAACTACCATATTCACAAGTAAAGTACCTTTTTAAAAAAGTCAGCTTTATTATTGAATAGATCCAGAATGGAAATACAAAATGTAAAAGATAAAAGAGTTGACTAAACATCTGTTCCAAGAGTTCACAGAACAAAATTTTAAGGACTAAATTAAGAATAAGGTTGCATATTGGAGTTAACGGAATATATCTGAGAAACAGCATAAAGGAAGAGACTTAAAAATTGGCAAAAGAATGGATCAATATGTAGGTTTGGATGAAAAGAATTTTGTTTTGTTTGTTGATGACTTCGAAACTATATGGTTGGAGAATTAGAAATTGATAAAGACACTGTCAGTGAGAGCTTGGGAAGAATTGTGGTGTAGAGCAAGACATTCATTTTAAGATAGCTTAAGTCATATCACACTTTTAGGGTGTCATAATCTGGTAGACATCTCAATTAAGTGACAAGGGTTAATACCACCAGTAGAGGGGTGGCAGCCATTATATGTCTCCTGATACAATACTCTGAGAAACAAAATATCACCTATTTGTATTTTTCCAAAGTTATTCAACCTTCATCAGATTGTGAGGAAACAGACAAATACAAACTGTTGGACCTCCTATAAAACCTGGGTTTTTCAAAAATATTAATTTCATTAAAGTCATAAAAGTTGGTGGAACTAATCTAGATTAGTGGAATCTAAAGAGATATGATGATTACAGGAATGTGTGATCCTTCAGTAGATTCTGAATCAGAAAAAAAATCAAACAATTAAAAAAAACATTATTAGGATAATTTGAATATGGACTCTATATTAGATTAACATTAGATCAGTGTTAAATTTTTTGAATGTGGTAACAGTATCATGGTTATGTTGTTTATTTAGGAGATAAATGCTGAAGTGTTTACAAGTGAAGTGTCAAAGATGCCTGCAACTTTCTTTCAAGTGATTCACCAAAAATTTGTGTGTATGTTCAGGAGTATGTACACACACACACACACACACACACACACACGCACTATTTGTGACATTGGTGCTCTGCCCAGATCCCCTTGGATCCCTTTTACTATTTCTGTGTGTCCATCCACCAACTTTTCTTTTTCCTTCTAACATTCCACACTTAAGGCTTTGCGATTTCAAGAAATCCATGTAGGATTAGAGTGAGACTTAAATTTTGCCTGAAATCACACCCTTACTTAACTTCTACCTGCTCCCCTCAACTTTCTTTCCTTTTTCCCAGGTGAGCACATTTTTAATAAATCACTTTCACAGAAATTCTCATCTCAGGATCGGTTTTAGGGGCATCCAATCTAAGATATATAGATCACAGAGAGAGAGAGAGAGAGAGAGCGGGGATGACATAAAATGTTATCTGTAGTGAGTCTAGGTGAGTTTATTGTACTATTCTTTCAACTTTTCTGTAGGTTTGATACTAGGGAGAAAGGACTTAGAGAAGCTGGCCTGTGGTCCATTTCTCTTTCCATTACTAAGGGATACAATCCCAGGGAAAGGAAAAATGTGGGTGAGCTGGTCTTATCTCCGTATGTACATGGTGATAACTGAAACTGCTGATAAATATACTACTGCTCTTTCCTAGGAAGAGCATCCATAACTATGGAATATTCTTAGCAGGACGTGACTAGTTTAGGTCTGTTTAAGGTAAACGCACCTAGGATCTATGGATTTATAAGACATGGATGCCTAGGAAAAGTCACATAAGTTAGGTGACCATCTGGGGTACAAAATTGAGATATTTCACAACCCAGATGTTCTCTGCTGTGTGAGGTAATGGGTACCTCGGTTGGACCTCATCTAATGAGGGTCAGAGTGTGTGGGTATGGGGGAAAGGGAGAACCTAGGGGGGCTGCATTCAGTGTTCCTTACCTCTGCTGTTCTTCACCTGTGCCTTCGGTTGCTTGTCTCAAAAATTATTAGTAAAGATTGACTCTGGGAAAGATCCTTACTTGTGAAAATCTAATTTGACAATCTGATCCTTTGTGTCAGCTCAGCTACTTTTCCAGCTAAAATATTCTCAGACAGTACAAGGTGTCAGTTTCTTAATTTTTCACATATAGAATTTGGACTAGATCTATGAGTTCTTCTTCTAACTTTGTATAACAAAGTACACAAATGCCAGAGGTTGGCCTTTAAAAAAATAAACTTAATTTTTTAGAATAGTTTTAGGTTCATAGAAAAATTAAGCAAAAGATACAAAGATTTCCTATACCTGCCCTGCCCCCACTGATGTATAGCCTCTCCCATTATCAATATTACTCACCAGAGTGGTACATTTGTTACAATTGATGGGCCTACATTGACACATCATTATCACCCAGAGTCCATAGTTTACAGTAGGGTTCACTCTTGTGTTTTACCTTCTATTGGTTTGGGCAAATAATATATAATGACATGTATTCACCATTATAGTATCTTACAGCATAGCTTCAATGCCCCCCCAAAAACCTCTGTGATCCTATTATTCATCCCACCCTTCCCCCTCTAACCTTGGAAATGACCCATCTTTTTATCGTCTCCATAGTTTTGCCTTTTCCACAATGTAGTATAGTTGGAATCATACAGTAGGTAGCCTTTGCAGATTGGTTTTTCTCACTTAGTAATATGCATTCAAGAGTCCTCCATGTCTTTTCATGGCCTGATAGCTCATTTCTTTTTAGCTCTGGTAAATATCCCATTGTCTGGATGTACCACAGCTTATTTATCCACCGCCTACTGAAAGACACCTTGGTTAGTTTGACTGTTAATGGGTGTATCATGTTGACTCTATAGTTAAGGCTGTACTGCTATTGCTGTTCGTCCTGTAAAGTGACAGGACAAGGGAGATGTGAGTGACAAGGGACACATTCCAGTGCTGGGCCACCAGCTTCTGGGTGTCAGGAGTCAATGGTGCAGCATCAGCAATGGCATCTTGGTCACTGAGCTGCCTTTTCTGTGGCCCCAGTGGTGGCCCTTGACGACCACTCTTCCAGCCTTCCCAACAATCTTCTAAGCCCTTAATTTCCTGTATTAAATCCCTTTCTGCTTAAAATATCTAAAATGGTTTCTGTTTCATGTACTGAACTCTGAATGATGTAGAGTGTTACTAACACAAATAATTTATTTTGGTTTGGAGAAATTTTTTTCTCAGCCCCTTGATTTGTGTGCACCAATATTTTGTCTACCTTTAAGATTTTTTAAAGTTTAGAATAAAGTAATAGGTAATAATAGACATATCTCTTGGCCAGGCAAGAAAAATATAGGGGGGACGATCAGCCATATTTCACAGTCTATGGGCTTTATTTAGTGTACACATCTTTTTAGATAACTATTTATGCAATTGCTTATTTTTCTTCTGCGTGCAAGTTTAAATAACTGAATTTCTATTAAGAAATACAAGAAATGCACAGGGGTTTTTTCCTGAAAAAAAAAATGGTTTGAAGATTATTTGAATCTATTTCTTTTTATCAACAGATATCACTGCAAACTAATCCAGAATCTAAAATTGTTTAATGCCATATGTGTCATTGATTTCCATCTTGCCAATTAAATAAATGTGACCGCTTGGGTGCTTCAAAGATTGCTTCTCTCCATAGGCAGCGTCACAGTGATTCACTCAGCCAGGGCAGTCCACTGGCAGTCCCCCTGGGTGGCACAGGGCACAAAGAGTTCAATCTCACTGTGAGAAGGGAAGGAACTGAGTTGTCAAATAGAGAAGGAGGTAACGTTTGAACACATTTGGTTGAAGAATACGTAGGGCTTCTCCAGGCAAGAGTGGAGGAAGGATATAGAGGAAACATAAAGGAACATCTAAGAAAACAAACAAACAGACAGACAGACAGTATGAGCTTCTCCAGGAAATCACCAAACATTTGCTGAGCTGGCATGGAGAGTGGTTAGGAAAGTGTGATGGTTAATTATTTGACTGGGCCATGAGGAGTCCAGATATTGGGTCAAATATTATTCTGAGTGGTTCCGTGAGAGTGGATGTGATAGACATTTAAATTGGTAGACTGAATAAAGCAGATTGCCCTCCCTAATGTGGGGGGCCCTCACTTAATCAGTTGAAGGCCTGAGTAGAACAAAATGGCTGACCTGCCCTCGAGGAAGAGAACTTCTCTTGCCTGACTGCCTTCAGGCTGGAACATTGGTCTTTTCCTGCCTCTGGCCTCAGACTGAAGCCTTGGTTCTTCCTGGATTGCAAGGCTGCCAGCATTCAGACTAGAACCGTACCCTCAGCTCTCCAGCGCTTACCAACTGCAGGTCTGGGGACTGGTCAGCCTCCATAATCATATGAGCTAATTCCTTATAATAAATCTTTTTCTATCAATATATCTGTATCTATATCTTTATCTATCTTAGATAGCTGTACTATAGCTATATCTATACCTATCTATAACTGTACAGCTGTACTATAGCTATACCTATCTATGCCTATCTATCTCTATCTCTATCTCTATCTCTATCTATCTCTCTCACACACAAACAGACACACACACACACACACATTCTATTGCTTCTGTTCTCTAGAGAACTCTGACTAATAAAAAGGATGGCAGAAGATAAGGTTGAAACAGTAAACATGACCAGAATGTAAAGAATATTCAGGTTGTTCTATACATATTAAAAACAGCTAATACTTCTTTTAAATATTGTAGCTGTTATTATTGACAAGCCATAATTTTTCTGCTTATTTCTTGGGTGGCCAAGATACACTTCTGTGTGCTTTATAGGTCTCATTTATTTCTGAATACCCCTTTATGAAAGAGGCACTATTATTGTCCTCAATATCCAGAGCAGAAATGAGGCACTGAGAAATAACCAGCCTAAGGCCACATACCTAGTAAGTAGCAGAGCCCTGAGTGGAACCCAGGAGGTCCCATCTCCAGAGCCTGCACTCAGTCACTGTTTTAGGGATGCTCTGAGAGTGAACTTAATTTTATTGATATTTTTGAGCACAGGGATATACATCAAATTTGCTATTTTAGAAAGGTGATTCTGTTGGTAGAATAGAGAGCAAATCAGGGAGAGTACAGAGCATGGCAGAAGTCTAAAATGAGACATGGTGATAAGGATCTGTCCGAGACTAGTAGCGCGGGGAATGGGCAGTGGGTGATGATCCAAGAAACCTGTTTTCAAGAGAGCATCACCAGGATTCTGTAACTAATCGGATTAGTTGGGAATGAGAGAAAAGTGATAAAATCCAGCATGATTAGGAACTTGTGACAGATTACCTGAGCTAGGAAGCATGTTGAGGGGAGGAGGGAAGCAAGTTAGTGGGGATTTGGAAATTGAAATTAAATAAATTTGGAAGTTGTATTAGTTTGCTATGGCTGCCGTAACAAAGTACCACAAACGTGTGGCTTAAAACAGCAGAAATTTATTCTCTCACAGACCTGGAGGCCAAAATTCCAAAATCACGGACAGAGCAGCGCTCCCTCTGGAGGTGCTAGGGGAGAATTATTTGTTCAGCTCTGGTGACTGCTGGCATCCCTTGGCTTGTGGCTGCATCACTGCAATCTCCATCTTTCCACCTCCTCCTCCATGTGTATGTTGAATCTCCCTCTATCTCTTCTTATAAGGACACCTGTGATGACATTTACGGCCCATTAAAATAATCAGGATTATCTCCTCATCATAAAATTTGAAAGTTAATCACATCTGCAGAGACCTTTTTTCCAAATAAAGTAGCTTTATAGTTTTCAGGGATTAGAACCTGATACATATATTCAGCCTTCTGTAGAAGTCATGAGGATATGAAAGATTAGGAAGGAAGGAGATGAACTGACAATGGTGAGTGATGGCAGGAAGGCACCCTGGCATGGGGGAAAGAGCCCTATGAGTTTAAATCCCACTTTGCCACTGCTTATATGAACCTAAGCAAGTATACTCAGCACTGCGGACCTCATTTCTTCCTCTGTCGAGTGATGGAGCCCAACTACATGCTTGTTCTCTTGAGTTGAAAATGTTAAGTGTAAATTTCATCTCACTAAGCGTGCGGAGTCATTTGGAGGCTGTGACTGTTTCAAAATAATATTATTTTACTTAAGTAACAATATTAAACTGAAGCGTTAAATCCAAATAAAAATTGTCCACAATCCTTTCATTTGACCAAATGAATGTTTCTATTTGTATAGCATTTTCTAGTCCTTGAGCAAGTGGATATTCAATTTTTATATACTGGCCACAGTTTTAAAGGCAGAATTTTACAATCTCTATTGTCATTTAAAATGTCACTACGATTATTTTTCCATTCTGCTACAGTCCTTTCTTCTAATCTCCAGGACGGGAGCGAGAATCTGCCTCTTGGAATGATGCACACTTATATCCCATAGGCCCGCCTCCAACATTACCAAATGCTAAAAGGTTTCCGTTAAAGTTATTCTCCATTCTAAACTTAGATCCTAATCCCCACCAAGGTGAAAACACATTAGTGTGCAGACACTTAAAGTAACTTCTCATAGAGCTTTTATTTGAGATAAAGCTTGAAATAATGCTTTAGAGAGTTAATATGTCCCAGGGTCAACTTGTTTAGATTTTCACTTAGGTGATAACGCAACTATTGCTGCCCTAAGGATTAAATCCCATTCAAACATACCTCCTACAAGCTACCCTGACATCATTTTCCATGATCCAAAGTAATTGTTCTGATTAAGTCCTGATATCAGTCATCTCTACTCTGCATAGAAATGCTGAGCATAATATGATACTGCCCCACTTTTCTGCAATAAATAGCAATCTTAATATAACTGCAAAACTTCTGAGACATTCTTGGAAATCTATTCTATTTGGTCTTTGCATTTTTTTTAAAGCGGACTCTCCCCCTAAATAACCTCATAGTCCATAGACACGTGCTTACACTCATACATTTTTCATTCTCTCTCTCTCTCTCTCTCTCTCTCACACACACACACACACACACACACACACACACTCTTCATAGGGAAAAATGGTTGAACTATCAAAGGGTGCTGTAATCAATTTTCGTTCAGTATGTATTACATTTTGAAATGGTACCAAAGGACGTGAAACTAAAAGAATCAATCATCTTTTATCATGTCCCTTTAGATGAAATTAACTAGAGATGGTCATTCTTGTCTTTTTCCTGTGGAAGAAAAAAAGATAGCTCATAGGTGCTGGCTGAAATCTAGGACGTTGAACACCTGCTACGGAGGAGTATGGTGTCCTCTGTGCAGGAATGTAAGGATATTAAAGGAGTTATGATTCACAAAGGTGTATAGATAGTGGTGAGAATACTGTAGGTAGCTCAGCACCCATAACACTGTGCTTTGGTTCATGTCTGCAATTAGCTGCTATTCCGCCTCTTTATTCAAGCTGGGGGAAGTTGCCTGGGTGTGTGTGGCTCTGGGCAAGTTATTTAAACTCTCACTGCCTCAGTTCCTTCATCTGTTGATGGAATGGAGCTAACCGTGCCTTCCTTAAACAGATGTTGAGAGGATCAAATCAAATGATGTATGTAATATACAGGATAATGCCTGATGCATAGTAAGTGCTCAATAAATCTTAGCTACACTGTCCAACTCTTCGTTTTATAGAATGCTTTAGTCATATATCCTAATCATGCTCTTTGACCGGGATTCCTAGAGGACAGTTTGCAGGGACTCCCCATCAGTCTATAACAGCATTCTTAGCCCCTTGATCTAATTTCCAGCTACCCTGTTTCACCACGAAGTAGCAGTGTGAAAATTCTGTAGTCACCCAGTGGGGCGGTGTTGTGACACACAAGCCTTGTGGGTTGGAAGTCCAGTTACAGCCCAGAGTCAGCTGGCGAAGCTGGCTTTGACCACTTCAGTATGAAGCATGAAATCCTGGATGACACAGAGGAACTAGTTTAGGAAAGAGTGGTAGGTACCCGCCTCGCACTGACCTAAATGGACCCAACACATCTGAGCCTCCAGATCAGCCTGTTATTGAGAGCTGGTTGGCACCATGCTGTCTGCCAGCTGCCCAAACGACACTCTGATCTTTTTGTTTTCATTTTGTATTTATCTGTTATTGAGTATCTTTTGCCGCTGTGATGCCAACACAACAGATCTCAGTGGCAGATTTTTGTTCCATTGCAAAAAGGATCAAATGACAGGAATTAAAACTGTGAAAAATGTCTTACTTTAAAATGACAATAACTTTTAAAAAATGGTTTCTATCATCATAGAACCCAGTGCTGGGAAAGTCCTTTATTCTTCAAATGCAAATCTTCAAATTTCTTTTCTCAAATGAGGAAACAGTCTAGAAAGGTAAAATGTATTTTATCCACAGGGACTCTTAATTACCCAACTCTGGGTAATTCTTTGAGGATTTGATTATATGGCTTGCTATCTACATTGATTCAATTAGCTGCAGAATTGACCAAGTTAACTATGTAATCTATGCAACTAGCCAATCTTTACCAAATTATAACCAGCCCTTACATTACATAATGCTCTACAGTTTTGATATGTTATCTAAATTATTCTTCATAGCAGTCCTCTGATAAAAGTATACAGCTCTATTAAGATGAGAAATTCAGACTCAGCAAGTGTGGTTTATTTACCAGTGGTTTTATAGCAGGCAAGTGGCAGGGTTGAACCTTGAACCCAAGTCTTCTAATTCCCTATTCCCTTCTCCTCCTAAAGAAATGTCTCTGAGAGTGAAGAGTATCTTGCCATTGGGAACTATTCTAATTACCTAAGGACCAGACCAACTGGGAATGGAACACGTGTTGGGAACACCAGGGATAAAGAAAGGGTTCAGATAGATTTAGTCATGAAATATAAGCTTTAACTACTTACCAATATTTTTGTGAGCCAGGCCTGCTTATACACACAAAAGTACAGGAAAAATGTATTGAATTTGTTTTCTGGGATTCAACCATAATATCCCAAACTAGCTCACGTGTAGAAAGAAACATCTGAAGCCCAAATCAGTCATAAAAGTCTCCCCCTCCCAAAAAATATATTTTGGGGGGGGGGGCTCCAGGAATTTTGCCTTTACCTGTCCTGACGTTTACTGTTTTTTTACAGAAGCCAAAAATACATGTCATAAAGGAGGAAGACTTTTTTTATGAAAAGAGCTAAACACTGACAGTCATTTCCTCAAATGATACTTACCTTTTAATAACAGTGCCATAAAAAGTAGATTTCACGCAGGTGTTTGTTAGAAGTGTTAAGTTCCAGTACAGAATTAAATGTACTGTGCCTAGAAAATTGACAGGACTCCTCCCCCTTTGCTATCAACATATCTTTTTAGACATTGTTTTAAAAAGATGTATAATCATAAATAGTTGCAAATCTGCAGTCTACATAATATTCTTGCCTATATCACAGCACTCTTTTTAAATCTGGAGAAATGTTTGGTCTTTTATATTTTAATTAAGTTGGTTAGTTTAACTAGCTATAAATTTAAAAGGTAAGCACCAAGTAATCTGCAGCAAAGCCAACTCCGTTCTGTAGCAGCAGACTATAAACAGCCTGGTGTGAGGGGCTGTAAGTGGCCACAGGGGAAGAGATGAGAAAGCGAGGATGGCTGAGGGCCCTCCCACCACACCCCCAGTACACCTTTGTTAGAATAATTTCAAGTTCACATCCGCAGGGCCACTCCCGGAAGCCTGTTCTTCTTCCGGGATTATGCACTTAGTCCCTAGAAAGTATTCTTGGAATATCATCTTGATTCTTAGGAGGCAAGGAAACATGGCAAAGAATGGGAAGAAGAGAAGATGAGGGCATAACCTTTTTTCATCAGCTGTCTTAGTGGTGAGAGTAGAAAACAGAGCCTGGTGGAAACAGATGGTTGTATGCATGTGTGTGTGCATGTGTATATGTATATAGTTCTCTGTTTGTGTCTGTGCATTTGCTAATTATTTTAGTTTTAAAGGAAGGACCAAACACACAAACTACCTCTTAGTTCTACAAATGCATTGATCTCTGTTTTATGATATGTGTGTATGTATGTGTGTATCAAAGAGGGGTTATTACTCTCCAAATACAATGTCGTCTGTTTGAGCAGATATGTATACTACAACACAAACCTAGGGATGGAAACTCAAAATCCTAAACTACTTCCTTAACTGTTCCAGTTAAGTGGTTCCTTTTCATCACAGGCTCCCGTCTCAAGGTGTCATTGTGTGACTAGCACCCATGACAATAGTCGGTTTCCTAATGGATAAGTTTCCACTTGGGGCACATGGAGATAGATCTTAAAGAGAGAAGCCAAAAGTTCACACCTGCTCTCAAACTTAAAAGGGTTGTCTCCAGATAACAGTGAGAATAAATAACAAGTGACCAAGGGTCTATCATGTGCTGGTAGCATGTCAGGACATTTACACACATTGTCCCTCATCCTTGAACTAGTCCTGCAATTCAGGCGTTACCCCAGTGGTTTAAGTGGTTTAGTCGGGGTCACACAGAAAGGACTGAGGAATCAAACAGGGGTCTTTCCATGTTCAAAGCCCAGGCCATTTTCCTTAGGCAGGGTTGCCAGCTCTTGCAAACATCCCAGGGGTTACTTTCTATCCATTTATTATTACTTGTTTTTAACTTCACAGGAAATACATGGTAATCATAGAAAAGTTAGAAAATACAGATTAACAAAGACAAAAAAAGAGAAAGAAAAATAATTACCCAAATTCCCAGTAAATTACTGCCATGAACATACTGAGATCTAGTCCTTCAGATTTTTCTTACCTCTGTATCTATATAGAGGTATATAGATATGGCTGTAATATCTACACTATACTACAGATATAGAGTATAAATACTCTATAGTTAGTGCCATCTGATCTCTTAACTCTCACATATTCTAAATAGGTATATATTTTTCAAACAAAAAATGGAAAGATTATAAATACTGCTTTGTGGGTGGGGTGCTCTTTTTCTGCTTAATAAATTCTGAACTGAATGTAGTCTTTTGGTAGCTAGACATCACCTTTGTGACAGCAATTTGGTGAATAAATATCAGTTTGTATAATTTTTGCGTGTTATCATAAGGTACAAGGTCCCATCTACGAGGTGCTGCATGAATATTTATCAGCCTGCACAGAATAACCTAGATAATGTAACTTACCAATTCCCCGTTGTTGAACATTTTAAGCAGCTCCTAATATTTTACAATTATAAACAATGCTGTGATGAATATAAGTATATATGTATATATATATATAATCATGTGCATTTATGAAGTGATTTTTTAGAATAAAAATTTACAGGGATAATTATTCAGCTAAATACTCAAACATTTCAAAGGTTTGTGGAATATGACCAGATGGCAATGATATTGCAATCTGGTAATATTTTATCAGTTTACCCTGTTACAGGTCAATGTGAATGAAACTGCCTTCCAGGCTAGAGAGAGTAACCTGTAGAATAACTGAGCTCTGGAGCTGCAAGCTCATCACATTCATGTCTGTGCAAGAAACATTATTTGTCTTCGTTTTGGAAGTTCAGAGAAACAACAACAGAGTATGTTAAATTTGTATGTCTTTGATTATTAGACAGGCTGACAATTTTTTATGTACATATAGGTATATTCGTGTACACATTTTGAGATGTGTGTGTGAATTCCTAAAGACCTATTTTAAGCAGGTTAAGTTCTCAAATATCAATTCAAAACTATATATTCAGCACTTACGTGGGAACAGTATGTCTCATTAAGTCATTCAATCAACATTCATTGAAGGCTTATCAGAAGTGATAGCCGCCCCAGCAGGCTAATTGTTTCAAGTCTTCAGATTCGTTGCTACCCATGCTGAACCGGTAGTTAAATATTCTAAATATCATGCTGGTACTTACCATATGTTAAATTCCGTTCTGACACTGGGATATAGCAGCGAACAAAATCCCAAGTCCCTGTATTTATGGTACCTATATTCTGGCCTACATGTGTTAAATATATAGTATCTATGGTGAGTATAAGAAAGGTAAAAGAAGGCTTAACTCCCTTACAGCTCACTTAAAGACAAGCACTTCAACATATGCAACAGTTACAAGCAAAGATTATACTCAGCTTCGGGACATATTCATCTTATTACAAAAATATGGATACACTGATTTATCTACACTCTGCCCCAGATCTGCCACACTTTCCATGTGTTCCTACCATTCTTTACCTGGGAGCTGAAATGCCATGTTTTCCTTCCTTGGAAGCAAGTCTTTCCGGATGAGTTTTGGGCGGCGTATCATGCCACCCCCAGCCCTGCTGGTGGCGGAGGAGGACACGGCACCTCCAATCTGCTCATTTCTTTCAGGCGCCCTAATTGGAAGTCCTGCCTAGAACACATGGCCAGAGCGAAGAGCCAAGAGAAGAACAAAGGACAATTGCTCACACGTATTCCTTCCCAATCTGGTCCAGGCTTCCTGGCTCAGCAGGGAGAGTTGACAGTACAAAATGCTAAATGGTGAAGGGTCAGCAGGCAGAGAGAGCGGTCGCATACTGGGCGAGCCCTGGGCAGGCGAGAAGAAAGGCTGGCTCGAGGAAATTTTAAAAAGGAACTAAAATAGAGGTTGGGAAATAGGATAAAATGGAAGAGAGAAAATTATGGAAGAAGAAAATCCCCATTTCTGGACCTTCCTGCCTTTTGTCTTTCTAAAATTAAAAATGTTGTGAGAAGGTAAGACATTTCTTCCCTTAAAAATTAAAAAATAAATATATTGAGGACACATTACATTGACATTATGGGAAGAACATTGAGGGAGAAATGGCTAGACTTGGATTGTAAGCCAGGTTCTAACTCAAGCTCATGTCCTGTGTCATAAACTCATGTATGTGGTACAGAACCTACCTGACATCTTAGGCAAGCCACTTCCTAACTCTCCCAAGACTAGAACAACAGGAGTTGATGAGACATAGTGTAAGATTTGATGTGGGAATATTTTTACCTAATTGTTTAAGAATAAATGTGGTCAAACATCGCTCCTGCAGGTAATCCACATGGAAAAGACTGATAGGCTGGGAGGAGAAATAGAAGCCCACTTGCAAATGTTTTATGAAGAGGCACACTTTTTCCAAGGTAATAGATCCTCAGATGTTTTTATTCCATAATGTCTTCTAGTTAGGACTCAAAACCTTCATGATCCTCACGAAAGACCCACCTTTCCATCACCGCTATTCAAAGCATGTGTAAATCCTAGTCATACGTGATATAAAAATAGAGTGCTTTTGTTTTAATGTGAGATTTGGGGTGGGGGGAATGGTTAGTTTGTTGCCTCTCTAGTTTCTGTTCTTCTATCTTTTTTTTTTCCTGGTTAACCCTTCTCATCCTCCTCCTCGTCCTCCTCCTCGCCCTCTTCCTCCTCCTCTTCCTCCCCCTCCGTTCCTCAGCTCTGTCCTCATTTCCTCAAGGTAGGCTTCCTTGCCTGTCCTAACCAGGTCAACTTGCCCTATTAAAAGTTCTCACGGTCCCATGTACATCTCTTCCATTGAAAACATACAATTATTTGTGTGATTTTCAAAAATTAGTATCTTCCTCCTCACTAGACTCTAAGTTCTCTGAGGAAGAGACTACGTCTGAATTTTATTCCCACCATTATTTCTCCATCAACTAGCCAAGTGTAAGGCATGGAGTGGGTACCTAGTAATACATATTAAATGGATGGATGAATGGATGAATGATTTAGTGTAGAGGCATCATTAGGGTCAGGTTGAGGTTAAAGTGAAAATAAGGCTTTGTTTCTTCTTGCACAAAGTAGAAATAGAAGAGCAAATACATTAAGGAGGGGAGATTCCAACACATTATTTACGCCCAGCACCATGGTTCAGGTCTCCAGATATGCTCATATTAAGATCAATTTGGAAATCTTAACCTCTAGTTTGAGACAAACTAGTTTAGGAGCTATGAAAAAGAGGAGGATCCAAAAATAGATCAAACCTTAAAATAAAAATAGGATTAAAACAGAAAGACCCTTTTTAATCTTGGGCACATTCTAAATTTTATGAAAATTGTAGGAAGCTACGTTTGAGAAGGATTTATTTGCAAGTGATGATGGGTGAAGGTGTCGCTCAAATAATTTGTTCAACAGCTCTAAAAGATGGTCATTATTTTTTTTAAGAAAAGAAAAACAATAATCTCTGCAAAAAGATTTTCGTTTCTTTCTCTCCTGACCAATATCTCAAAAATAATTAAATGCATGCAAATAAGAAAAGAAAACCAATGAACTTCTAACTAATAGGAGTCATCCTGAGGGTATGAACAACAACAACAAAAAAAAAAAACAGAGAAGAGGAGGGGATGGAATCCATTAAACTCTCCAAGTATCTGAAACTTGCCAGTAATAGCAAAAATGAAAATGAAACCTTACTTTTTGAAGTTCCACCATTACTAATTGAAAGGTAAGAAGGCTGGTTCTACATGCCTTAGGAAATAAAAACTTAACAGATGTCTTTATTGAAGACTTGGCTGTTCTAAAGGGAAGGAAGACGGATAGCTCTTCCTAAGCCCCTTTGTCATGTCATATCCAAGTTCTGTTACCTAAACCTGATACACAGTTAAACAATTGGCTAGAGCATTGTCTTGACAGATTATTTGCCACACTGGAAATGAAGAGGTATTTGCTGCACCATTCACCTCTCTTGCTGGAAATGCTCCTAATGAGCAACATTACCAGCAGAAATTAGTCTTGTGTTTGGGAACATCTCTCTAAATGGGAAAGGGAAAGTCAAGTTTAAAGCGAAACTACACAAATTAAAGGAATAAAAAAGGTAGGCTAAAATCAAAGAATGGCACTTAAAGGAGATTAAATGATCTTGTCCTTCATCTGAAAATCATTTCAAATTAATCAGATCACTATAAAGTCCATGAGTGAGTAATATTTTTATTAATAGCTGAACATGTTTGTTCATTTAGATATTTTAAGGAATTTTACTTTGTACCCATGGTTAAACCTTTTATTCAAAACAACCATCTCTAAAAGATGGTACTTCTTTGATGTGACAAAGGACTTCATCAACACATATTAATGAGGCTTGAAGCCTGGGACAAATAACATTTGCTTCCCCTATCTCCTACTTCAGCAGAGGTGATAGTGTCATATGATAATTTCTTCTTCGTTCTATGTCAAAACATGTGCATGGTATGGAAGTAGTTATTATTCTCAAGTGATCATTTGGGTTTTTATCACTATAATAAAGAGCTGCCAAACAAGATTTTGTACATGTTGCATTGCATGGGTATGCACCAGTGCATCCATAGGCATACATGTTCATAGATAGAAATATAGGATGTAGTGTACATATATCATTATGCACACACGTTTGTGCACCTAGATGGATATTATGCAAACATGAATGTGTAAATATGTCTCCAGATATATTTATGTGTGTAGTTTTGTCTCAGCCTTTAGAATCATCTGGTGTTCAAATTTTCTCTCCTCATACGCAAAGAGGGGGAATCAGAGAAAAGACTACTTAAATTCTACATATATAGTTTTAAAACTTTATTGTTCATAAGGTTGATCTGGAGTACTGGTTCAATATACTGATTTCTAAGGCCCAGGATTCTGCATTGTGAAAACTCCCCAGTGATCCCCGTGCCTTGTGACCCACCATAAACTCTGGCCAGTTTTAGTCAAACTTACAATAAGGGAAGTTTGCCTCTAGAAAAGAGATTGACAGACTCTAATCTACTGCCTGTTTTTATGCAGCCTGAAAGCTAGGAATGGTTTTTACATTTTTAGATGGCTGAAAAAAATCAATAATATTTTGTGGCACATGAAAATGATATGAAATTCAATGTTCAGTGTCCATAAATAATGTTCTGTTGGAACGGACCCATACTCTTTCATTTACGTATTGTGTATGGCTGCTTTCATGCTACAACACCAGAGCTGAGTAGTTGTAACAGAGAACGTATGACCCACAAAGCCTAAGATATATATTCTCTGACCCCTTGCAGGAAAAGTGTGGTGACATCTGCCTTGATTCCACCCCTATTCTGTCAGTAGCCTTTATATTTATCTAAAGCACATTGCTCTACCTCTTCCAGTTTCCCCCTGTTCTTGAAGGAGGAACTGACATGCATCTCATCACCTTCAGTGGTTTGCTCATTGTTAGTCTCGGATTTTCTAATGATATTGAAATATTATTCCCACTATTAAACAAATAAAGCTCAATGAAGGGATAAGAGAAAATAGAGAAACTCCACTGGTGCCATTGAAATAATACCATGAAAGAATGGATGGCTTCGTGGTATAGAGACCTCATCATTCCTATGGTTATTCAAGGAAAGTTAGGGACTTCTAGACTCTAAGGAAGTCTACAGAGAACAAATCAAGATTCTTAGAAATACTGATATCAAAGTTTATTCAAAACTTGAAATCAATGATTGATTGCCTCTAGCTAATCTGCTACTCTGCTAAGTATAAGAGTAAGTCTGGAGAGGTATCTTCTCCTGCGGCTTCTACCCATGAGATGTGCCTAGAAACCATTTTCAGGTCCAATCCAGAAACAACACTCATATAAAACAGGAAGGAAATCTGAGTGCCCTGGATCCTTCTTTCACAGTGATGAACAACAATGGTGATAAGAGCAATACTTGTGTGACTATCTCTTTATTGTCTACTTCTTTCCAGGCTTTCTCAATGGGGGTTCCTCATCTGAACCACAAAACCTAGAAAATGCATTACAAATTATTTTCTCAATGACCCCAAAGGATGTGACCTTAGGCAATTGTGGGAACTATTTATCCAGTCCATGCAAGGTTGTTATCAGCATATCTTGAGTCAGTAGGCCAGGCAGTCAGCTGGGGTAATGGAAATGAAGTGGGGGAAGAAAGGTTAAGCTGGAATTACCAGACTGACCTGGAAATCACATTGATCTTTCAATATTTCCAAGCCTCATACCTTGAGGATGGGAGTGTCCTGTCCTGAAGGAAGAGTTGGCTTCATGGGCATGTGACCTATGCAGTCACTCAGAGTCCCCTGCTTAGGAGGATCTCATGCTTGGTTTAATGCTCTGCTGTTGCCATCTTGAAATTCTTAATAATATTTGACCAAAAGGCTCCATATTTTCATTGTACAGTTGGGCCTCAGAAATTATTTATCCAGTTGTACCTGCCATAGAGGCTGCTGCCTCTCATCATGAACCTGGAGCTGGAGAAAGAGAAGCAGAAGATCCAGCAGGAGACACTGAGGGTCCAGCTGTTGCCCAGTGCCAACCAGATGAACCAGAAGGTAAATGACAACATGTGTGAACGAACAGTAATGATACCTCATGATTAGCCCCGATCTCTCCAGTGGAAAAGAGTATGATCACTTCACACCCACCATCCACCATCCACATCTCCCCAGAAGTGTCTCCAATAGTGCACACTCACTCAGAACTATACAAGGAAAGAAACTGTTAGAAATGTAGCATGAACTTAGCTAACTTGACACGTTACAAATCCACCATAGTTGCCACTTTGTATGTATATATATATATATTTTTTTTTCGTATATATGTGAAAATTTATGTATTCCTGAGTAAAACACATTGACAGATAAGCAATTTGAGAGAGTGAGCTATGACACTTAGTTGAAAGGACTGGGGCTCTTTTTTATCCTGTTGTGTTAACCAATAGCAGCACCTCTCCAAATCTCCCCTGGAATAGAATACCCCAAGTGGCAGAAGAAAGTAAATGGACTCCTTCAGGGGCTTTCTGCTACAAGTACAAAATTCTGTTAAGTACTTTATCTTGAGAAATCCATGTGACTTGTGTTCTATTCTGTAATAAGGCTGCATTTGTTTTAATGTAGAAATGATACTTCTAATTATTTATGAGTAAAATCAGTTAACTCTTTCCCTTAAATCTTCAAGCACAATTGATGTTCCAAAAAGATGCACTCTACCACTTGGCACCTTGACAATGAAGATGATGATGGTGATGCAGAATATTCAACTCGACTGAAGACTTACTATCAGATACTACACTAAACATTTTAAGCAGATTATCTCATTTCACCTTTGTAACGTCTTCATTTTGTGAAATGGAAATAAGGTAACTAAGGATCTGAGCTGTTAGGTAGCTCCTCTGAGGTCAAAAGACAGAGGTCATACGTGGCAAAGGTGATCACAAAGCTGGGGTCGCAAGAGTCTACATTTGTAGTCACTATTCAATATTGTCTCCCTGGAAGGATTCAGTGCTAAGTTTAAGCAACCCAGGAAAGAGATTCAACTAATCTGGCGTCTGTAATATTTATGTGACAGAAAGCTGAATCACAAATAATTTCTTTTTAAAGTTATGAGCAGCAAACTTGAGACATTTAAACTTAGTGAATGGGTATTTACTCTCCAAAGCATCCTGAAAATGGCAGGTGGGCAGGTGAGAAAAGAAATGAAAGACATGGAAGCTGAGATGAAGGAAAAGAGAAAAGGAGAGACTAGAGGAATTCATTATGCATTAAAAAGAGTGTGCTAAAATTTCTGTGTGCCTTTCTTCAGTTGCAAAGTATAAGTTTGGCTGACAAGTACTTGCAACAAAATTAAGGTATTTTGAGCATGCATTGTTAAAAAGAAGAAGCAGCCACTCCCGTCTACCCAGGAAATGAAAAGTACAGAAATTCTGGGGCCAAACTCTGGCTCCCCACATAGTCAAAGCCAAGGCTAAGGCAAATGAACCACTTTGAGCATAACACCCTCAACAAGTAAATAGGCCTCCTCCAAAGAAGGCATCTCAGATCCTCGGAGCCAGAACCAAGGAATCCTGACCTCCTGCTCTCATAGCATTTGTTACATCAGCTTCCTTCAGCATAGTTTATGCAAGAACTCATCAACTTCCCAATGCACAGAAGATCCTGCAGCCCTAGAAGTCTAGGAGAGTTATTTTCAAAGTGAAATAAATTGCTGTAATGCTCATGACAGCCAACGCAGTGCTTTGCTCATAGAAAGCATTTCAATAAATATGTGTTAATCACCAGACGATAACACTTCTCACCATGAACAATTGTGGGACGCAAAAATTACTCCAAACCAAAACCGTGCTTAGAAACATTTCAAATTTAATGAGTGAAACGTAGTTAAAAGCCTTTGCATGATGAGAAAACATGCTTCTCCTGTCAAAGATAGCTTTCCAGGTTTATTTTAACTCAAAAACAAGACTAGACATTTAAAAACATGATTTTTTTTCCTTCACCATTCTGATCATCCCCAGGGGGTAGAAACTGTTCTGGTGTCACCTTCCTGTCTCTGTTCAGCATGTTTTATCAGTGTGACTCAGACAGAGAATGTCCTCTTAGAGACAGATTTACTTTGGTCTAAAAAGAGAAAATCTGCAAGACTGTGACGTTTCTGGCTGACTCACGAGGATTTTTTGTCTTATTATTATTTTTTTAATTAACAATCAGTGATTCTATGTGGATTGTTTTCGTGTATTTTTTCCCAGTTGAATAATTACGGTGAACTCAGCAAACCTTCATGATTTTGTTATTCGTACTGACTCCCTCCAGAACATAGTATAATTAGCAACTATTTTCCTTACATAGCATATTCAGCAATAATACTATATATATAGATTGAGCTCCACAGTGGAAAGTAAGTATGAATAATCTTATAGGTACCCTAATATGCTCCTTTGTACTAATGTTTTTCCTAAATAAAAGAGCATCCTTGCCACATTGGTCAATTGTAGATGTGTAAAGTGAGTTTAGATGGCTTCTGCAATTTGTAAATTGACTACTCCTCAGAAGCATTTCTTCTTTATGCACTGTACATTCTTTCTTGAATGTTCTTATTCTGTCTCCCAATTTTCAAATTTTGCTCTTTGATTTCTCAGCTTACGGGCCACCAGTTCTCTGACGCCTTCCCAAGCACCACTTGACCAGAACCAAGAAACATGTGAGAGCTAGCATTACTAACACTACTTTTACCCATGTGGACCTCTGGTTTGATTGCCCTGAAGCAGAATTCTAAAACTAGCCAAGGTACTCGGGGTCTTCCCACTTCTTCCTCCTGCATGTCCATCCCTCTTGCACCATCTCCTGCCACCCACATTTGAGGTGCACTCTGACTCCTGCAGTGCCAAGTGGTAAAGCAAAATATGAGATGCCTAAGTGCCCCTACCCAGGCCTAAAACAATGGTGCATTGCCATTTTTAATCTCCAGGTGAATTTATTGCCCAGATTAGAAATCTTAGCAACAAGTAACGTTTCATTAATTGCATTTCTCTCTGCCTTTTCAGAGTCACCATTTTCAGTCCCAGGCCAGGCTAAAAACTGATTTTTGTCAACGGATCAAATGGGATCTGAGGAGAAAATCCATAACTAACACTTGGGTGTCAGGTTAATAAACCTGCAGAGGATTATTTTTAAATTCCATCAAGATGATGCAAGGTTGCTAACTAGAACCCATTTATAATTATAAAATTTCTATATTTTTCATAAGTAAAATTCCATTGTCATTAAGCTACTACCTGAAATATTAACCTACGATTCTTTCATATTAAAAACACTGAATGACAATGTAAGGAGATATTTCAGCTTTTTTCATTAACAAAAATAAGGTTACATCGTGTTCTTAATGATAAGGTTACCATGATAAAATTATATTTTATGAAACTCTCTTTTAAGAACTCAGATTGGTTTCTACAACAAAAGGTACTTGTTTGAATAATATCCTTCTAAAAAAGTGAAATTTTAAAGAGAAAAAGGCACAGATTAGTTACATGATACACCCACGTTTGAGGGGAGGCAAGTAGAAGAGGGAGGAAAGATGGGAGAAAGGAAAATAAAATAAAACACAAAGGGAGACGCAAGAGGGAAGAGATATGGGGATATATGTATATGCATAGCTGATTCACTTTGGTATACAGCAGAAACTAACGCACAATTGTAAAGCAGTTATACTCCAATAAAGATGTTAAAAAAACAAAAAACAAAAAACACAATGGAGCATTAGCTCTAAAATCCAAGCACATGGATCTCCAGGCCTTTATCTTGATTTTATTCCCCACCTTCTATGTGGCTCTCAACATAATGTAACCACAGAATTCATTTTTTGCCACAACTCACAACCAGTTTACTCAAAAATATTTCTAATCAATATAATTTTCCAAGTAACTTTTTGAACTTTTTTTTAAATTTAAAAACCTTTGAAAAATGTATTAGCATCATTTTAAACTGTATTTAAAAATACAGTATATGGACCATATTTAAGCTTTGATTTCAGTGTTTCTATTTCTTCTACTAGATTTTAAGGTCCTTGACAATAAGGACATTTCATGTATCTTTACACCCTAAGAAACTGCATTGCAGCTAGTAGGTCTTTAAAATCATTTACATATTCCCTGGCTTATTTTGAGAAGCATTAAATTGTAATCCTAAATTAATCATCAAATAATGCAAACATCTTTAAATACTTATCATTGATAAACTGACTAGTTTCATTAATATCACCAATAGAAATGTAACTCCCCCAAATATAACCTGAATATTATTATTATTTTTTTATAAGATATCTTTTTTATTTTTTTAATTTTTATTTATTTATTTATGGCTGTGTTGGGTCTTCGTTTCTGTGCGAGGGCTTTCTCTAGTTGTGGCAAGCAGGGGCCACTCTTCATCGAGGTGCGCGGGCCTCTTACTATCGCGGCCTCTCTTGTTGCGGAGCACAGGCTCCAGACGCGCAGGCTCAGCAATTGTGGCTCACGGGCCCAGTTGCTCCGCGGCATGTGGGATCTTCCCAGACCAGGGCTCGAACCCGTGTCCCCTGCATTGGCAGGTGGATTCTCAACCACTGCGCCACCAGGGAAGCCCTCCGAATATTATTTTTAAGCACCCCTTTAAGAGTAGGCTTTTTTTACTATTATTTCCCCTTTCTGTTAACATTGCCAAGAAAAATCTTTATTTCGATTCCAAGGCTGAGACTATGAGCTTTCGGACTGAGCATTCCCATGCCTGATATCTTCAATGACTAGCATCCTTGTTTAGCATACAGAAGGTGTCCATAAACGTTCTTAGTTAAAGATAAAGATTTACTGCATATTGTATTGTGTATGTGTTGGCTAAGATAAAAGTAACTATACAGGATTATAAGTTTATATTATTTCTGAAACAATCTGGTGCTTTCGTTTTCATCTTTAGCAAAGACCTATATGCATGACAGCAAACTGGGGTTTTTACTTGCAGTTCAATTCAAAATTGTGATGTTCATCAGCAGGTGGATAAAGTATGGGAAGGGCTTTGTATGTTGGAAATCAACATCACTTATGAAAATAATACAGTGATGTATAAATTCAGATATTCTGCCAGCTAACTCAAATTCCTTTAAATCTAACACTCAGACAAGAAAGGACTGATTGAACAGTCCGGAGGAGGCTGTGAATTCTGTCCCCTAGCACCAAGTTGTAAAGGCATTCCACTTTACATGTTCTCAGATGGTCACCTTCAAAAAGAAAGAGCAGAGCAAGGGAGGGAGGGAGGGAGGGAGAGGGAGAGGACGATAATATAAAGTCTTGCTTTGGCAAGAAAATTTCCCTCCTGCAAACACTGGAGGTAGAGCATTCTCCCTGTATAACATGCATGGTTACATAACATTCCTGAAACAGATGAACCGTGAATTCCAATGAAAGCTTCATTCTTTCAGAATGCCATAAGTACGAGAAGTTAATTTATGGACTCGCCTGAAGTGCAGATGCTCAGTCTGAGTTCTCTGACGGCCTCACAATTTTAAAAGCAAGTTGGATCCCGGAGCTCTTGAAGGTGGAGAGGCAGCCGAGAACCACCTTCCCTGATTGTCTGATCAAGATTCCACTTGAGTGGAGATACCAGCTTACTGGTTATCGTGGCTAATGAGTAAATTTGTGAGCCTCCCACTTTAAATGAGTTGTGTGCATTTATTTTCTGCAAATGAAGGGATGGGGTAAAAGATTTTCTAATTTAACCTCATCTTTTACCCATTTTTAGACAAAGCAGTGAAAAACAACTTTTAAAAACTAGCTAATGGATTCTATTTTTTTTTTTTTCTGTTTTTGGCAAGGACATTAGTAGAATAGTGCAGGGGGGGTTCTTTGTGAGGTTTCTCTGCCCGTTGACAGTTATTTAACAAAAATACTCCAATCTGCATTTGATATCTTTATGTTATTGACAGCCATACTCTTAGGAGCTGTTTAGCTGCTTGAGACTGGCTTTTATCTTTTCCTGGTACTTGGAGTCTAAAATGGACAATGACAGCAGCCCCAGCCTTACTGAAGCTCATCAAACTGTCTCATTCAAAGTGATGCCTGAGTTGGATTAATAAACCCAAGGCCTTGGCTACTGGTATTAACCCATCAGATGTTGCAGCCCCTCAGACTCTTTAATCATTAGGGTGGGATTAATAGGCTTGCTCTGCCACAGCCTCTGTGGCTAGGAAATCACGCCAGGAGAATGCAACCGCTTAGACGGTCCGAGCTTTAATCACACAAGGCAAAACATGACAGTTTGGAAATGAACTCAGGAGGATAAACTTGGAAAGGAGATTAAAATAGTCTGGGTGTTTATCAACAGATTCTACAATATTAGCCAAGCAGATTTCCCAAACTCCTTAGTGAGAACCCCTGTGGCTGACACCGTCCATGTTCTTTCTTCGGAAATGAACAATGAAGAGTTTACACAGGCACATAAAAACTAAGGCAGGTAAGTAGCTAATAGGGTTATAGGTAACAATCATACACAGTCAGGGAGAACAAACACTCAGATAAAGACAGCATTGACAGATGCCCCAACAGAATTTAAAATACTTTCTGCTCCAAGTCTACACATGTCCAAATAAATCAGGATACACTTGAGCTCCTCTGGGCTCTTTTTTTTTTCCCTTCATGGCTGTAATAAACATGCTTGATTGTCAGGCCCTGCTGTTCTTAGGGCCAAATCAAAACTACAATATTAACTTCTTTCAAAGATGCAACCACCAAAGCAATAGAAGAATGCAAATAAATCAATTCTGCATGCTTAAGCCCATCTCCCTTTCATGCAAGCTTGGTGATAGAGAGGGATTCTTTTCCCCCAACTCTGCCTTATCATTTTGAGGTATGAAAAATAGATTGTGTCACAGTAATGAAGCACAGGAAAAGGGAGCTTGCTATAAGCTGATTACAGTTTAGATTGAAGGACTGGTTCTCATTAGCTCTTTTAGATTGGACAGCATTCTTGAGCTGGAGTAATTACTGAAAGTAATTTTTGAAAGGGAGGGTGGGAAGCTGGTGCAAGGAGAGACTCAAACAGTTGCATGGGGATTGAAAAGAGGGGTGGGGGGAAAGACCTGCAGCCGGCTAGGTTGTTATTACCCCCAATACTAGGGCTACTTGAAGCAGCTGTGCCTGGCGACTTTCTTGTTAGGCTCTCCAGCAACGAGGAGAGAGTGCTTTGCACGGAGGAATGAATACAGCATAAGCGGTAAGAGGCCTATTTAAAGTTCAAGTGGGCAGGGTGACGCCCCGGAGCTATGCCATCAACACACAGAAGCTCAGTTTTCATCCCATAATAAATGTGAGGAAGGCAGGTTTCATTGCTACTTACAGAAGCAGACTTAAAAAACAGACGCTAAATGATGGGAACGGTACTATGACCTACTTTCTTGCTTCGTTAAGTGGATTTGAGAGCTTGACCATTTTCCTGGTCCAAATAGGATGAAATATGCAACCTTACCAGTCTTGGGGGTATCCTGAGCAAATCTCTACATATGTTGTTCCAAATGTGGGGTTTTGGGCTTCCCTGGTGGTGCAGTGGTTGAGAATCTGCCTGCTAATGCAGGGGACACGGGTTCGAGCCCTAGTCTGGGAAGATCCCACATGCCGCGGAGCAACTAGGCCCGTGAGCCACAACTACTGAGCCTGCGCGTCTGGAGCCTGTGCCCTGCAACAAGAGAGGCCGCGATAGTGAGAGGCCCGCGCACCGCGATGAAGAGTGGCCCCCACTTGCCGCAACTAGAGAAAGCCCTCGCACAGAAGCGAAGACCCAACACAGCCAAAAACAAATACATAAACAAATGTGGGGTTTTGATTCAGCATTTTCTTTGGTATAGAATAGAAGTTTCAGTGGAGGAAATGTGCTATTTGTTTGTTTGTTTTTTGACTTGTAGAGACTGGGTATTTGAAGGCTTGCTTCCTAGCTCTAGATCTGCCACTAACTAGGCCTCTGGCAACCCTAAATAAACGAGTTACCCTCTCCATGTGTCTGGGAAATAAAAAAAGTAAGTTCAATATTTTCTAATGTCCCTTATATCATTGACTCCTCTGATTCCAATTATTGTCTCTTTGAGCTAATTTATGGAGAATAAAATAAAGTCTTATCTTCTAAATCAATGAATGTGTTCTGCATAAGACCAAGACGAAAATTTCTTATCCTAAACATAAGAGGTCTGGGTTGCACTTCGATGGGAAAATAAGGAACATTTACTGAGACCTTAATATGCAGAAGACTTTTTACACCTTGATCTCCCCATATCCCTGCAATCCCTGGGGAGAGTCTGAGCCCCAGAAATGTGGTGTCTCATGCCCATGGCCACACAGCTTGTAAGTGGAAGGGACACGACACAACGCGTGAGGCTTCCTGCACGTCTGAGCAAAGTGGCCGTGAAATACTGGTCTGAGTCAGTGGAAAGTACAAGAGGATGGCCATTTTTATAGAGCAATTTGAGCAGCATCCAGAAGCTTTTCTTACTCTAAGTATCTCTTAAACTCTCAGAATGTGGCCTGCATTCCCTCCACTAATGTTGTCCCCTTGGGGTAACTAATGCACCATCTCCAGAAAGCCCTGATTGAAATACAAATGTGTTACCTGGGAGGAATACATTCATTAAGCCATTAGTAAAAATGAACAGTCTTTATAAAATTAACAGCGTGAATGTATCTGATTAGCCAGCTGTCACTCCGTAGGAAGCGTAGATACTGAGGGGAGAACATGAAGTTTCTCCTTTAGAGAAGAGATCCAGAAAAGTCTGGAACTCCAGATGCTGCTGCAAGGGGCAAGGTCAAGTGTGTGCCCCAGGTAGGGTTCCTGGTCAGGGAGAGGGCAGCAGGGACACTGGGGACCTCAGACTGACACAGGGGTGATGAGAAACAGGTGGGAAACGGAAGATGAAAACGAATAAAGGAAAGGATTTCCGCGGTGGGAGAGAGGGGATGGGGTCAGAGGAGGCAGCAAGCCACACTGTATCACTTGACTATTTTTCTAAAGTCTGTAAGGAGCTCTCAAGATTCAAGATTTAAATTCTAGAATAGAACTTAAAACATGATTCAGTCCAGTGGTTTTCAAATTGAAATAACTGAAAACTCTCCCCACATCCAAACCCCTGAAATAGATGAGGTCCACTTTTACCTGTCTTGTATGGGTCTTCTATATAATATATACTTTGTAGAAAGGAGTCAGATGTGAAGAAAGAGAGAAAGAAATAGAAGAAGGAAGGAAGTGGGAAGGGAAGGAAGGAAAAAACGAAGGATAGGGAGGAAGAAAAGGAAGTTTGTGAACCAAGGATCTAATTCAGCAGTTAGCAAACTTTGTCAGTGAAGGGCCGGATAGTAAATATTTGAGGATTGGTCTCTGTAGTAACTATTCAGCACTAAGTAAACAAATGGACGTGGCTGTGTTCCAATCAGACTTTATCTACAAACCAGGCAGGGGTTGACCCTGCTCCTAGCCCAAGTTTCCTGTGTCCTGATAGCTAAAGAAAATGAGGCCCAACAGACTTAAGCCCTTGCCCAAAGCTACTTGGGCCTCCTTATCCAAAGTCTGAGTTTTTCCTACAGAATCTCTATATAGACCTACTTGAGTTTAAAGTATTAGTTACACATTGAAAGAAAGGTGCTCACAGACACTTGAAAAAGCAGTTCTGAGTTCAGGCTTTCACTACAGAGGCAGGTCTCCTTGAGGAGCCGCTGCCTGAAGGAAACAAGATAAGGTGTGGGCCTGAAACAAGTCATCAAGGAAGACAGAAAGGGGTCCACACTGAGAGTCAGTTGGGGAAAGCCTGGTGTGCGATGCCTGTGAGAAGGAAAACCAGTTTACACACACACATACACAGATACACATACCCAGTCACACATACACATACAGACACAGACGCACACACACAGACACAGATACAGACACACAAACACACAGAAACACAGACACATACAGACACATAGACACACACACACACATACAGACACACATACACATACAGACACATAGACACACAGACACACATGGACAGACCCAGACATACACAGATACACACACACAGAGACACACACAGACACACATGTTATGTACGTTGCCTTGTTCAACTCTCATGGAATATCGTTAGCACTAGTTAACAGAAATGAACAAGCTAAGGCTCAGAGCTTTAAGAAACTGCTCAAATTCACACGGTTGGAACATAGCAGAGGTGAATTTCATCTTTTGGTTTTGCTGTTCTTGTATGAAAAATGGTAGGAAAGTGTATAAACAATAGTAGCTGAAGCTCATCATCATACTTCTCTTTGTGGGTTTTTATATTAACCACCCTGATATCAGGAAAGAAGGACATGGTTTAAATGTTATATTATAGCTGTCTCAGAATTGTATCATTAGCTCCAACTTTACAATCCAAGCCCCTCAAGCTTTTAACTCAGTTCTCTCTCCTGTCTCTCTTTCACACACACACATACACACACACGTGTCTCTGTGTCTCTCTTGTTTTCACTCTTTCTCTCTCTCCTCACAGGTATGGGTGTATAGTCCGTCTTATATAATAACTCTCACCTAGACAGATGCAGCTGCCTTGGCTCCCACCTCTCTCCTCTCTTTGTTTACTCTGCAACCAGAATGTTCTTATTCAAATACTTCAATGGTTTCCCTTTGTCTTCAGCATAACTTCAGGGCAGCCTCCAAGCCCTACGCTTCAGCCCCTCCTTACATTCCAGACGTCCTCTCTTCCCACCTGCCTGTTCTCTCTGCCTTTCAGGGACAGGTGACAGGGGCTTTCTGTACCCCAACCCCTAACCCAGCCTTACAAAAAGGCCTTTAAAAGTGTTGTCCCCTTTCAGGTAAAGCTCTTCACACCTACAGGCTTGTCCACCTCCTCTGGCCCATCTAAATCCTGTTCACTCTTCAGATCTCGAGACAAAGTAGGTGTCTTGCCCTCCTGATTCCCAGGCTAGGTCATTCCTCACTGTGACATATCACATAGCCACCCATAGCACTTCCAGGATTGATATTACATATGCATTAGCATGATTATTTATTTTTGAGCCTCCCAGGAGACTGAAAGTTCCAGAAAGGCAAAGACCATGTTTGTTTTTCCTAACCCTGCATTCGATTCAAGATCTGACATCAAGGAGGCAAACAAAAGCCATTTATTAATTAAATAACTAAAACCCCCTCTCCACCTCGAAATGCTCACCATCACAGTTAAAATTCTCTTCACCAAATTCTGAGCTAATTATAAAATACTTTTAAAAACGTGTCCTTCCTTAATAGCAAGGTGGTTAATATATAAAAGTAAGTAAAAATACAATAATAAGCTTCAGGTAAAATTGCTTTATAGGCTTCTCTATAATTTTTCATACAATAACAACAAGACGAAATATAGCTGTTTGACATAGTCCCACATAACTAGGAAAAAAATATTCCCAAGAGAGTTAACCTTTTTTTTCCTTACATAGTCACTAGATGTTTGCTGGCAGAGTTCAAACTGCTGTGCACAAAAGCACTTTTTTTGTGGGGTACAGTCTTTCAATGTGTACAAGAAGCCACAAATACAAGGTCAGAGATAGATCAAAGAAACCCAAAGAAGAATTTTCTCCACCAACAGCCCCTAGAGCTATGGGCCCAGTCAGACCCATTCCACCCTTCAGCCAGTAGTAAGGCAGGCCCTGGAGCTATGTCTTGAATATCTGTGCCCATCAGAACTTTCTGCAGAGATAACTGGATAGAACTACTGTTTAGCATTGCCCAAACATGCGGCTTCACTTTATAAGTTTACATATCCTGTCTCGATACAATTAATTTTAGTCACTGCCTTTTCTAAACACCTACACCTGAAATTAAAATACTAAAGAGAAGGCATACCCAAGTCATTCTCCAATGAGCAGATGGGCCCGATCATATCCAGCCATGGACTGTACGAAGCAACAGATTGTGCATCTTTTCACAAATCCTCAAATTAGAAATTTCATAGCATCATGAATTGCAAGACGGAGTCTGTTTTCCTGAGAAGGAGATTTTGTGTTGACCTGATACCAGCCTCTAAGCCTCCATCTCTCTGATGGGGCCTTTTGCAAATAAAAAGTGCTGTACAATCTATTTAATTAAGAGTTGCTCACAATCATTCTAGCAATTCAGATGACGGTTATTTGTATTTTATGACTGCCTTAACTTGTTCAAAACATGCCCTGAACGATGTCTTAGTGTCTGATTTCGCACTAGTTCAACTAGAGGCAGTGAGCAAGGGCAGGGGCCCATCGGCAGCCGTGCGTCCCACTCCCTTCTAAGACTACCCTGCCCTGCCACAGTGTTAGCAGTGGGCACCTGAGTACCCATGGGCATTTGCAAGACATGGATGCATAAGATCTCTGCTTTGACTGCCTGCTAATCCCATCAATTAATAAGCAGGAGATGGCAGTCTAAGGGCACCTGTCCAGGTGCCTCTGTTCTGGCAAAGGAGGAGACACACCTGGTCCAGCAGAGAATGGAGAACTTGCTGAAAGGACCGGAAAGCTCAGTTTCAGTGAGTAGCCTCTCTTAGTCTGTGACTCAGACATCCTTCTGTAGGCTTCTCAAGTTGAGGGACAAATTGGAGGATCTAGAATACTTGCAAATACATAAAATGTGGCATTTTTATTCACTGGAATGGTATTCAGGAGTTAAAAGAAATAAATTAAGTTTACATGAATCAACATGGAAAAATCCCCAAAACAAATAGTTGAGTGAAAATACAACTTGCAAAATGACACATATACTATGATAACGTAGGTGCCTCATTAGCATATTAGGTAGCACATCAGTCTCATAAAGTACGATGCCATTTGTGTAAAAAAATTCATGTGTACACACATGAAAACCATTCTATTTCCTATGTATGCAAATATATACATGTAAAACCATGAAAAAGTGACTTTTGTGCCTATCAGTTTGAGTTCTCTCAAGAAATATTTAGAGGGATTCTAAGGGAAAAGTGGATAAATATCTTAGGAAATCTATTTTTTCCTAGTAGTTTGGGAATAAGTCAACTGGCTAAATTTCAGCTTTTGTTTTAGACATATACATCTCAATATATATAACAACATGTAAAATATATATTTATATACAGTACTATATACTATATTTATTACATCTAGTATATTTTATATACTATATATAATTATTCTAAGAGCTAGAAGGATATATACTAAATTCATCATTGTCTTTGTATCTGGGGGGAGGGATTAGAGCTGATTGTCAAAGAGATCATCCATATAATTAGTGATCAATAAAATTATAAAAAGAAAAAAGAATAAAATAGAATAATAACAGTAGCTAACATGTACTGAATCCTTATTATAAGCCAGGCAGTCTTCTAAATGTTTTGCATGTTTTAATTCATTTAATCGTCATGTTACCAAACCAAACTTGAGTCCCCTTTCCTGTATGCAGTAAAGCCAATCTACTGACATTGGGCTGTAGTGAAGGGAAGTACAGCATTTACTGCAGGGCGCCAAGCAAGGAGTCTAGGCAGCTAATGTTCAAAAGGCCCAAACTCTCCAATGGCTTTTAGGGAAGGGTTTTTAAGGACAGGATGAGAAAGAGAGTTGTGGGGTACGTGATCAGGTCGTGGACATTCTTCTGATTGGTTGGTGGTGAGGTAACCCAGAGTCAACATCATCAACCTTCTGTTTCTGCGCTGGGGTCTATGTGCTTTTGGGCAGCATGCAGTTAACTTCTTCCACCTGGTGGGGGTTTCAGTATCTGCAAAATAGCTCAAAGGATATGGCTCAGAATATTATCTGTAGCCCTTGAAGAGGAACAAAAGGTCCCTGACTTTGTTTAATAGCTAAACTATTATTATTCTGTTTTGTTTTGTTTTGCTTGACTCTTTTCCTTTATTTCTGCATTTTCTCACTTCTTGGATTAAATTTATTCTTTGGAACTCAAGGAAAGCCTTGGAGGCTAAAGTTTTTCTACAACCAAGAGGCAGGCAGAGGACATGGAGGGAGTCTCTCCAAGGAAGGCCCCATAGGGTCCTGCTCAGTTACAATCACACAACACCATGAGGTAGGTGCTATCATTATACTCGTTTCATAGAAGGGGTGATCGCTGCCAAAGTGTTATGTTTACTGCATAATGATAGATAATAAATGCAGGAGACTGGATTGAGCCCTGTGCTTAATCATTGTGATATGAATGACCCCTAAACCTTTGATCTGACCCTCCAGAAGTCCTGCCAGCTCTCGAGAGAGACAGACCATCCCATCATCTGAGTGCAAATGTGCAGGAATAAATGCATCATGAGACTTGACTCTACTTCTGGTGAAAGATCAGGAGCTGTTCAGAGAAAACTGCTCTCAACCTGCTCCACTGTCACAGAGGAAGTCTGAATCAGAGCAAAGAAAGCACTGTTAACAAGGCAGAGAAAGACGAGCCTCCCAACAACATTCAGGGGGACTAGCTACTCCTAAAATAATGAAACAAGGTTCATGAATTATTGAATGTTTTCAAGACAAAAAAAAAAAATTAAACTAGTACTTTATTTTTTTCTTTCAATGCATTCCAAAATGGACTCTGAAGATATTGACCTGACTTATGTATTTGTTTCTTTCTCAAGGGGAAGGTTGAAACTTATAAGACGCAGAGGCATAAATTTGATTGGTAACTCAAAATGCAGTTTTTATCTAACTCAAAGATGCATCCAAAATAAGATTTTATTTTTTCTTTTTGTGGGTAGGTTTTAGATCAAAGGTCAATTAGCTGCATGGCAAACATGCATCTATTTCCTGTCCCTTCCCAAACTCCAAAAAACTGACATAAACTTTTTTAAAAAAGCAATCAAATCCAAAAAGACAAAGAGAACAGGAAAGATGACAGCAATAGATGAGAGACTGTATTAAAAGTTTGGAAGAGCAAAAGCAGATCCAGCAGAGGTAACTGTTGTTTGGAAAAGAGAATCCAGAAGAAAAGCAGGTCCATTCAGCCTGCTGGGGGCTTGGGATTTCAGCCAAGGGCTCACAGCAGGGAGACAGGTTGAAAGTCCGCATATGAGTTTGGAACCATGGGACTCCTCTCCTGGTCCATGAAGCCAGGTCCCTACCACATCCCAGCAATTTAATTATGGTAGAAAAACAAAAGAGACTGAAAGGCTCAGGATTAGATGCACCAAGCACGGTGAGGTTAGGCTGGAGTGGAGGGTAGGATTCAGGTTAAAACAGGAAACAAAATGAAAACCTACACTGCAAGGTGGGAAGCCAGGCCCCATCCTCCAGTCCAATATCACTCAGGCAGAATTTTTCTCTGAAGAAATGGAAGCCCCCCCTTGACAAAGATCTCCAAGAACTTGTCAAGTGTGGGATGGGGTGGTACCTCACTGCAAAGCCATCCTCCAGCCCTCCAGCAGAGGACTAGCTCCAAGAGGCATAGAGAGCTCTCTGCAAACTTTTAGCCTCATATTTTGATATGACTAGAAAACCAAGGGCCATCAGACATTTGTGAAAAGCCCCCATCCTAACATAGAGAGACTAAATCAAATCAAAAAGTATATGCCCGAAGCACATGGCACTACTGAAAGAAGCCAAAATGGTTCAGGAAGCTGAAGGAACTGCAAGAATAAACAAACATCCCCAGAGAGATATGAGAAAATATTGCACCAATGAACCACAAACAAATTGCTAAGAAAAGAGGCCAATCAGAGAAGAAGTAACAGCTCTTGATAGTAAAAAATAAAATAGCCAAAAGAAAATGTTTGAGAGAAGAGTTAGAAGTTAAGAAATTTTTCAGAAGTTAGAGCAAAAGATAGAAAACAAAATTAAAAAAGAGAAACCCAATAAAAGGTGTTCCATAAAGAAAGAAAGAAAAAATAAAGAACACATTCTGAGGAATAAATTATCAAAGAACAAATACAAATTTCCCAGACTGAAAGATATGTCTCCAAATTGTAGGGACACAACGCAATGACTAAGAAGCCTTGCACTGAGGCATATCTCATGAAATTTTAGAAAACTAGGGACAAGAAGTTAAAAAAAAAAGCAGATCACATACCATATATTAAGAATGAAAATGATTTTTCAACAATAGTGAAATCTGGGATCTGAAAGACAATGGGAAAAGGCTTTCGAAATTCATGAAAATATATTTTTTTTCCAACATAAGTTTCTGTAGCCATTTTTTCTCCACTATAAAGTTGTTATGATGATAAAGTGAGTAAATATTTACAACCTAGAACAAAAACTAGTTTGTAAATATTTACAAACTAGAACAGTGCCTGGCACCTAATGTGCTCACTGTGTTTGTTAACTACGTAAATAACTGGCATACACCTGGGAGTGAAATCTCTAGTGGAAATTGGAAGCGATGGGTTTAAGAATTTTAAACTTTGGGGAGGGGGAAGGGTAAGCTGGGACAAAGTGAGAGAGTGGCATGGACGTATATACACTACCAAATGTAAACTAGATAGTTAGTGGGAAGCATCTGCATAGCACAGGGAGATCAGTTCGGTGCTTTGTGACCACCTAGAGGGGTGGGATAGGGAGGGTGGGAGGGAGACACAAGAGAGAGGAAATATGGTGATGTATGTATATGTATAGCTGATTCACTTTGTTATACAGCAGAAACTAACACACCATTGTAAAGCAATCATACTCCAATAAAGATGTTAAAAAAATTAAATTTAATTTAAAAAAAAAGAATTTTAAACTTATTTTGATGGGCAAATGATAGAGGTGTTGAAGGGTCTGACGGTCTGTACCCAGCACAGCCTCTCCCCAAATCCCACACTCTTCTGCCTCCTTGACATCCCCACTTTTTTTTTTTTTTATTCTACTATAAACTTTATTTTATTTAGAAAAGCAAAAGACAGTCGTAGGTATTTCAGAGAGTGCAGCAGAGTATAAAGACAAATACAAAAGACACCTGGGATACAGCTGGCTGGATTCTGCCTTCTGGACAGCGTGGATCTCACTGCAACTGATTAGGTTTGCTTTGGCTTTGGGAGGTTCAGAATCCTGGTGACCATAATGTATCAGCCTAACAGGGGTCTTTTGAGAGTGAAAGGAAGCTGCTGATTATTCCATCATGACAACAGGATAAACTAAAACCATCCTAGGCCACTAACACGTAGTTCCCTCTTAAATTTGCTTTATCTAAAAGTTTACCCAACGATGTTAGTGGAAACCCTGTCCTTCAGTTCCTCAAGCCAAAAAGCTTGGAGTCATCCTTGACTCTCCTCTTCCCAACGCCCCCCACGTCCAATGTATCAGCTAATCCAACCAACTCTACCTCCAAAATATGACCCAAGCTCCCCCATTCCTCACGTCTCAGCCACGTGGCTGCAGAAGCCTGGTTACTACTTCCTTCCAGCTCATCCCCTCTTCCGTCTCATCTCATTCCAGCAGCCAGAGGGGCTCTTTCTAAGTCTGTCTGATCTGTATCGTCACTCCCTTGCTCAAACCATCCCCCACCCCACGTCTCCCATCTCTCAGAGCAAGAGCTGAAGACCTTGATGCACTCAAGACTCTCCATCATCTGTCTCCATGCACGCCCCTGTCCTCTCCCATCACATCCTCACCGCTCACCCCTGCTCACTCCACTTCCTCAGTGTTCTTGTTTCTAGAACATGCCATAAGCACTCTCATCTAAGGGACTTTGTATTTTGTGTTTTCTCTGCCTGCAGTCTTCACCCTCAAATGTCCTTATGAGCTGGTCCCTTGCCCAACTCCAGCTTTGGGGGTGTGTTTTTTTATTCAAATATCACATTCTTATATTACATGTTTTCACTGTAGCACGATCACATCTTACACAATTTATCTATTTATTTTGCTTGTCGTGTTCCTCCCCCAAGGAGATATCAGCTCTATGGGGAGGGTGAATTTTAACTATTTTGTTCACTGCTGGGTACCTGCAACTAGGACTGCACCTCATTAAATATTCATTGAGGGAATAAAATAAGAATATAAACGTATTATTTACAATATGAAGTTAATAGTAGAGGACACAGCCGGAAGAGTTGAAGGTGGTTGCTCCTGGGAGGGAGGGGGAGGGGGAGGAGGGGATGGCTGTTTTTATCACAAGCATTCTCCTATTAGACTCCTGAAAAAACAATTGTTAGTTTGCTTTTTAAAAATAACCTGTAAACGCAGGAGGACTAAGTCTTGGCAGCCTGAAAGTCCGCACTTCGTGTCAAAAACGCCTGAATGTTCTTGTCTTCAACCCCTCGCCCTGCCCTGAACCCAGGAGGCACACCGCCCCCCCTTCCCTCCCCCCCACACCTATAGAGGCAACATCACGTGGATCTTACTCCACTTGCCTACCCACCTTAGTGTTTCCGATCACCAAGGAAGCTCTCTGCACCTCAACCACCAGTGTAGCTGCCCAAAGTGCCGCAGTGAGCTGGGCTTACCATAACAAAGTACCACAGACTGGGTGGCCTAAACAACTGAAATTTGTTTTCTTCACAGTCCTGGAGGCTGGAAGTCTGAGGCCAAAGTTTCAGCAGGGTTGATTTCTCCTGAGGCCTCTCACCTTGGCTTGAAGAAGGCCACCTTCTTCCTGTGTCCTCATGTGGTCTTTCCTCTGTGTTTGTGTCCTAATCTCCTTTTCTTGTAAAGACACCAGCCATATTGGATTAGGGCCCACCCATATGGGCTCTTGTTTTACCTCAGTTACCTCTTTAAAGGTCCTATCTCCAAATATAGTAACATTCTGGGGTACTGGGGGTTAGAAATTCAACATATGAATGTCAGCCCTATAACACAAAGCAACCCACTGAAAACCTGCAAGATTCATACTGAAGAGAGAGGACGAGGACAAAGAGTGGAGCATCAAGATATTGCAGGGTTTTCTTTTTATCAAAATGCACTTTACCTATCAGAACCCCTTAAAGAGACAGGGAAAGAATTCACTGTGTTATTCAGGAAGTGCTCCCTCCAGAGACCTGGAAACACCCTTTTGTTAAGAACTTCTGTGGCAGAGGGATGGACTGGGAGTTTGGGATTAGCAGTTGCAAACTATTACATATAGAATGGATAAACAACAAGGTCCTACTGTAGAGCACAGGGAACTCTATTCAATATCCTGTGCTAAACCATAATGGAAAATAGGAAAAAGAATGTATATCTATCTATCTATACACACATATATATGTATATATGTATGTATACCCAAATCACTTTGCTGTACAGTAGAAATTAACACAACATTGTAAATCAACTATACTCCAATAAGATAAAATTTTTAAAGAAAGAACTTCTGATCTAGAGGAGAATAAAGGAAATGTTATCTGTGAAGGATTTCTGACAATATGATAAACTTAGTTTGGGTGTCAAAATGGTCACCTTTCTTGACCACTGTTGGTGATCAGACAAGAACTGGTCTAAAGAAGGGGTAAGTCTGTCACCAGCTGAAAGTAACTGGCTCAGTGCCACCTCGCTTTTATTTATTTATTATTTTTTTAAATTTTTGCAACTAACCACTGCCATAACTAACAGCAGGTCTTCAAAACAAGATTTCACAGGGCCCAGGCATTTAATTTTCTCCCTACCCTTTTGTTAACTCTGAATCTTCCCCTCAGGCCATTTGGTTGGATGTAGAATCAGGGAAAGCCAGTGAGGCGGAATCCCTTGGAGAACATTGACAGACCTAGGGTTGGGGAAAAATGAAAATCAAACTTGGCCAAAAAAATGGCTTTTCAGCATATTGAAAAGAGGATTGAATGCACCACGGACCAAGAAATCCCCTCATCAAATCCAATCTTGATTTTAACCTACGAAGTGATTAGTCCCACCTGTCACTCAGCCGTTTTCTCTCCCAGGTTCGGTGTATGAATAATTTTGCTGTGGTTTGTCGATTTGGTGTCCGTCCACCGAGACCAGAATATTGCTCACTCACGGTGGTTAGAATCAAAAAGAGAGCCACTTCAAGGCATTTTATTACTGCTATTAGCAGATATTTAAATCACATTTTAAAAGCCTCAACTTCTTGAAGAAATTATAGCTAACTCTACAGCGACCACGCAAAGATCATTATGAAGCCCTGGCACGTAATAAAACAATTTCATTTTTACAGACCTCAAACAAGGTAAGACTCGATTTGAAAATATAAGTAACTTTAATATGAGTCCAACGCCAAAATACTAATACATCTTTGTAGTCCTTGAGTATTCTGAGAGTGGAACAAATTTGAAAAGATTCTTTAGGAGCAGATAAATTGCTCTGGAAAAAAATAATGGTTTTATGTTTTTCATTAGTATTGTACCTTTGAAAATATTCTTTCACGTCTCACTTATGTTTTATCATAATATTTTTCTCTTGTTTGTTCTGCTGATACTGATTATCTTGATTTATGAACACAGCTAAAGAAGTTGGACAAGCCAAATGCCTTTTCATATTAAAGACACTATGTCTGTAAAACCACTGGGTGAGGAAAATAGATTTTTCTGACCAAAGGGCTGATTATAGTCTTGGTTTCATAAAACAGTAAGAAGCATAATGACCTCTCGGTTATCCTCTGTTGACAAGATATAATCAACATTTTCTTTCTTTCTTTTTTTTTTTGGTCTCCAGCAGAGCATTTATAAATGGTCACCTTATTTTAAATAAGTTATTATAAAATGAGAAATATTTATAGAACATTCCATTAGGAGAGAAAGTTATACCCATAACATTAAAGTTTGTTTTTCTGTACACTGCATAGGGCTATCTCAAGCCTAATCTCTTCCTTCCGATTTGAAGATAAGGTGTGCAATTCATACATGGATCTCTATGTAACGCTCCTGCTAAATCTATTTGTCAATGCAATAAAAAGTATCCATCCAAAAATATTACACTTGGCATTCACTAATGGCACTGATTATCCAGGCTCAAATTTAGAAAAGCATATTCTATATACATGAATTCTCCTTCCTGAAAATTCCATTCAAAGGAGGACTAGGAAAATGATTCAATATTAATCACCAACATTTAAGTGGTTATGATATGCTAAGCACCCCACATTTCTTGTACATACTGAACTTCACTGTGGCCCCATTTTACAGATGAGAAACTGAGGAATAAGAACCATTAGGAATGCTTTGTTTAAAAATACGAGAACATGACTAATATGGCTGACACAAATATATTTTATTTTTCTTCACATAAAAAAACAGTGACGACATAAAGCAGTCTGGAGCTGGTACTTTGGTTTAATATCATCAAGAATGTACTATCTTTCTGTCTCAGCATCTCAGAATGTTGGAATATTGCTGCAGGGTTGTTTAAGAGATGGCAGTTACAGGGCTTACCATCACATTTTCTGCTTGTATCAGTCAAGGCTGTTTGGGAAAACAGAAACTTCTGTGGGTATTTCAAATGGAAAAGGGATTTCAGTGCTTATGGAATTGTTGGGAATGTGGTCTGGAAGAATGGAGGTCTGCAAAGGTCATTGCTGGTTCCGAGTCTGCAGCTAGCTTCTGGGATTAGGAAGCTGCAGGAACCACAGAAAACAACTGATCATGATGGCACTGCTCAGCATCAAAGCAGGTGATTCTAAAGAAAATGACCAGAAACCACTGCAAAAATCTCTCCTCTGCTGAAGTCCATGGATCTGTTCACTGCTGTCAAAGGACCAATGAAAGGGCTTCTGCTTCTCTTCTACTTCCCAGATCTCATTGTAAGTGCTGGCTCTAAACAGAAACTCTGATGGCAGGAAATTTGAGAAAAGTAGTTCCCAGGCTTCCAGCCCCAGCAGTACAGAAAAAGGGAGAAAATGGTATTGAGTTGCCTGCCAATAGACAATCATTCACCAGGTTCTAAGGAGCAAGAAGGCAAGGAGGATCCACCAATGAACTGCATCCCTTTACTGGAAAAACAAAAGCTTTTGCTTATATATCATTGTCCAGAACTGAGTCACCTTGGGTCCTTTGGCTGCAAGGAAATCAGGAAGAACCTACCGTGTTGGAGGTACTTTACTTGGTGTATTAAGAATATACAGATTATGTCCTGCTGAATGAGGAGGCACAAGCCACCCACACAGGGTTGGCAGGTAGCTCCCTCAGTATCTGAGCTCCTACCCTGGGGAGGTGAAAACCCCAGGGCTGTTTTGATTGAAGGCACAGTTTCAATACACTCACACAAAGGAAGTGAAATCACCAAATGAATTACTTACCAATCCCGAAAATGGGGGTGGGGAGGCAGGGGCACAATGAGCTGGGGAAAGGGCAGTCCTCCATCCCAGGTCACAAGTGAGCAGGAGATACAGAGCAGGGTAGCAAGAACCTATTACTTATGGGGATGGTTGGGGCTGTGCTCACTGGCTTTTCCTGGACTCAACTCTAAGCAGTTATTTTAAAAGGTGCCCCAGGAAAAGCAAAGCAGGAACTTGTGGCTGGAATCCTAAACTCAGGATTAGGATTAAGTGAAAAACAGAATGAGATCTATAATCTAATGCCATTTGTAAAAGTCAAAAATACAAGTAAGCAAAATGCAATACTTATTTGATGATAACACATTAGAATGAATGGCTATGGTGAGGTAAATAGGTAAGGGTATGGAGAGAAAAAATAAATAAAACAGGAAAAGAGTCTTGCTTGGACCAAGGATGATAATGAGCCATGAACTGAGGGTGATATGACTGATTTTACTCTGGGTAACTGAGATTAACAACAAAGACCAAAATTCAACGGATTTAGAAAACGAAATTGTGTGTGTGTGTTACAAACACAAACACCCATCCGTGCCCTCGTAGAAATGCGTCACCCAAGATGTCCTAATGCTAATGCATAGGTTCTGAAAGTTATCTATGCACAAAGCTATCTTGGTGAATATGGCTCCTTTCAAAGATGAGCTGCATCCACAATGGCATGCCGGGAAAAGGCGAGCCAGTTGCAATCCACTATGCAATCCTCCAAGAGTCTATGGGAGACAGATTGGCACAAGGAAAATCCAATGGACCAGAAGCCAGAAGGCAGACACTTCATGGGCAATATCCTCCTTTTTGTTGAAAATACTTAAGTGGCTCTTCTTATCAGGTCATGAGTGAAGTATTCAAAACTCCAGTGGGCAGCTATCAATCACAAGGATTTTTCTACAAAGTCCTTTTAATGTTCTAAGAGTGTGTTAAGAAATAATCAGATAGTATCTACATAGGTTTCTCAGCCCTCTGCTTGTGAGGTTTCTTTCTTTTTGTTTCAAAAGCAGTAGTGAAGCCTTCCCTTGCCCTCAATTAGGAGAAAGAGAAACCTGTTAAGTTCTGTGGACCAGCCTGTTCACCACTTCCCTGGGGGTCTGTAGAAACAGACTCCCTCTTTTATTTCAGGGGTGATTGGCAGTGACGACATCTAAGAACAACGATTCTTTTCTCAATATAGATGCTGAGAGGTGGGTGTTCTCTCCTCTCAAACAGAAATATTCAATGCAGCCGGCATGCATAATTTATCACGACGTAGGACAAGACAGAAACATCTTGCTGAACGTGCCTTGCCTTTATCCCCTCCCCTTGCTGATACAGCGAGGGTATCCCCAGAGAATCAGAGGCCAATTCTGGTGGCACCTCTCCCAGGAGCAATTTATCAAGCTTGTCTTTTTCACAGATGAAGAAGGAATGATTGCCACATGACAAAAGGAGAGCAGAAGTGAGATTTTCTGAGGATTTCCTAGCAAATCCTTAAAACTTAGTTCCTGTGTGACTTTAGATGAGCTACTTAACATCCTTAAATGTCCATTTACTTAAAATTTTTTTGAAATATTTCTAAGTACACAGAGTTACTGGGAGATTCACTAAGGTACTAAGGAGTGGGAGTCAAGCAGACTAGAGTATTTGTATCGCCTGAAGCCCTTGCTTCTGAGTCACAGCCAACCTTCACATCCCCTGGTTACACCATTCACTGGACTAGTGTGGAAAGTGCATTTCCTTGGAAAAAGAGGGCTTAAATCCATTCAAATGCAATTATTATAACCTATGTATTGTGCAGCCTCCTTTCAAACAGAGAAACCCACATCCAGTACCATCATTTCATATTACACTGAAGTCATGCTATACATCGATAGTGTACGTGTAAATGCAGCTGTATATGTTCACTCTGTTTCTTGCACCTTAAAATTAATCTAAAATTGCATCTCGCTATTGTGTTGTTCTATTTATTAAATATTCCTATAAGCATTAATGGGAAGTTGCACACACACCCCCAGTAATTAAAAGGTTTGTTGTATTTTATGACCAATTTAACAGACCTTGAGGGTAATTTTGACTATTATGATGTTTCCCCCATGTACTGAATTCAGAACCTACATCCTGTTTTAAGATAAGTCTCCACTAAGCTGTTAGTAATCACAGGAGTGGGCTCTGAGTCCGATGGACTGGTTTACAATCCTAACTCCATGCCACACTGTATAACATTGGGCAAATTATTTAACCTCTCCAAGCCTCAGGTCTATCATGTATAAAAGTGATTAACATGGTGCCTGACAACTTGCAAACAATAAGTATTAGCTGCTCACTGTAACTACTGCTAATATCATTATTGTCATTACTGTTACTTTCTTAATTACTCACGAATACCTAGCCATGCTTAAATCACTCCAGACATCTTCTTGGAATCTCTAATCATGTTTCCTTATAAGCACGATGCTTTTCTGTTCCAGTTTATCATCCATAGCTATTTTTTCCAAGTTCTGTAAGTAGGAGGCGTATTAAAATCAGAAGCATTGTTCTTTAAGTACTCTGGCCTAGCCATTGAATCAGAAGAAGACGTTGCTGTCACTTAAGAAGAGGATAACAAAGAATAAAACCCTCCTCGTGTCCTCATTTTCACTTTGATATGCCACAAATAAAAAATGAGCTGACACTCCGAAAATATGAAGACACCATATTGTTGTCACTCTACATCCTGGCTCATCTCATCCCCCTCATGCTGCATGAGCTGTTGAAGCTTTTGAAGTTAGAAAATACCAGTGCCTCATCTTCCAGCACTGATAATTAAGACATAGTGTGGCAAATCAAAAAAGACATGCCACCGGAGTACCTACATGCCCTTCCCGGGGGGAGAGGGAGGGAAGAAGAAGAAGGAGAAGAAGGAAAGCAAGCTTAGAGTTGTGATTCATAAATCAGTTCGTTCTGCCTTCCGGTAGGAAAGGACCAACCACTTCAATATTATGACTCAATCCCATCCTGCATCCCCAAATCCATTTTTCTTTCACTTTTATGGTTTATGATCTTTGCGTTTCTTTTTCTTAGACTAATTTTTCTTCTAAGAAGGGAGAGGAATGCCATCTCAAAAAGAAATCTTATCATTCGTCTTCCTGTGGGGGGAAAATAGATGCAATTTTATGTCATTCTTCTTTGTCATAAGCAATTGCTGTTGTGTCATAAATTTAAAGCAGGTTGTGCTTCTGAGGTCCTGTTCAAATCTCAGCAGGGGATATGTGGGATATAAAGGTTTATTAGTATAAATGGATAAATAATGAATGTTGAGTCTCGGGAACCTTGTGTTCCAGCTAGTTGGCTCCAATAACATGTCATAATATATTTAAAAAAAATTCAACCAGGCAATATCTTCACAAAGATAAATAGATCTAAACTTTAGTTGGAAAGGCATAGAAAGCATACTGTCATGTTCATTTCTTTACAATAAATAATTTGGGTCTATGAATTCAACTGTGATTCTTTTTGTAAGTATATCATAATCATCAAAATGGGTGACAGACTTTTTTTGGAAAACTCACTGTTGAATCAGAATTAAAACCTGTTAACTCCATAGAAGATCTGTCTAAAAATTATCTTAAATGATATTTCCCTGTTGTTCTCCTCTGCTCTCTGACCTTTCTCTTTTGCAATATAATTTAAATGGAAAGATTCACCACAGATTGCACAGGGCTGCAAAAAAAGCTCAGAGTGATCTTTAAAGTCAAAGGAAAGTCTAACTTGACAAATAAAATTAAACCCCACCTCCTATTGTCCAAAGAAATTTTCAAGAATGTCAAGATAGCAGTTTTCAAATTTCATATTACTATTGAAATTTAAGTCCCAATAAAATGATGGGACTAGTAATCAATGGTCAAAATCATAAAGGAGGGGTAAATTTTTAAAATAAGTATGAGGCATTTTTTGGATAAGATTAAACTGATGCAATTGGTTTCATAATTTCTTTGTGCACGACCTAGGATTAGCAACAGAGAAAGAAGAACTCCAAGGAGGTAAAATGCAGAATCATTTATAGTCCTGAAATGCTATTTTGGCCAAGGAGAAGGAGGAATGATGGGTGTGGGTGGGACAGAAGGAAGAAGAGGGAAGCCGTGTAGGAATTAATAAGCTCCCAGGAGTCAACAGGGACAAAAGCCGTGATTGAACATGTGGTCTTACTAGTTCGTGTGTCATATAATACTTGAATGTGTTTAATCATGAAAGGGAGATGATTGAAGAATTCCAGACCTTAAATGGATTCCAGACCTTCACTGTCTATATTTCTCCATATTTGGTAAAGGAGGGAATGTGAGATATGGCTGTAGGGACGCCTTAACCCAGAAGAGTCAGACAGTGGTGGTGGGAATGGGCCCCCTACAAAACGGCAGTTACTTGAGTGACTTGAAGACTGGGCCAGGTGTGGATGCCACATTTATAATTATTGCTATCACTATTCTTCTAACATTGTTATAGCGTCTTATAGCTTATAATTTGTGTGTGTGTGTGTATATGTATATACACATATATATGTGTGTGTATATATACATATTAATGTATAATATATATATTCTCATTAGACCTCCCCAGAGTTTTCAAAGACAGTAGTACTCATATCAACCCCATTATGAAGGATCTGAGGACCTGAGGGGTTAATGAGGTGTTAAGGGTGACACAGGCACCAGTAGCGGACTCTGAAATAGATCCCAGTCCTCCTGGTATCCAATCCCATATTTTCAGACAAACCACATAACCTTTGAAAAAAACATCACACATGAGAGAAGCTGTGAGAAAAAACACTTGGTTTGGTGGAAGGAAAATGGAGAAATTAGGGAGAAGAAAATGGTAGGATTTCTTTAACAATCACTTACATAGCACTTGGTATGTTCCAGGCAGTCTCAGGTACGTTACAATATTGACAAAGCCATGCATATAACAATTGTGTAGGTAAGTGCTATTAATAGTCCCATTTTAGAGATGCAAAAACTGAGGCCCAAAGAGGTTAAATAACTTGCTCCAGGACCTGGCAACCCAACTAGAGTTTATGGTTTTCATCAGAGAGGTTTTTGCCTCTGTGGGTAATGGCTTGGTTACTAGAAATATTGAATGAGGTGATACAAGCCAAGTGTTTAGTACAGTGCTTGGGAAATGGTCTTTAAAAGAACATAAATACATCACCAACTGCATGGAGAAGACAGCTGGCAGACTTACCAGGTTCAAGTAAGGCACCTGTAGTTGATGCTACACAATAAGATGAAAGTTGAGCAAAGTCTGATGAGATGTTCAAGAGCAACCCTCACACAGAATGCCCTTCGGTTCAGCTTGGCACACTGAGCATTCTTTTTCTTCTGAGTTCTCAGTTCATCTTACTTTAATCCAAATCTGCAATAAGTTTTCCCAGTGTCCTGAAATAATTCTGTAGCTCAAATTTTATCAAGTTGCTAAGCTCTGACGATACAAAGGTGAAGAAGCTATAGCTTCACCCCTCAAGCAACAGACTTAGAAAGTGAATAGAGATATATAAACCCATAATAATAACCATATCATATACTAAGGGCAAAAATTAAAATTTGCCCAAGGAGCAGGAGGAGCACATAAGATTTTTGCTTTCGTCCAGGGTCAAATTTCTTCAAGGAGGTGAAATTCACAGAGCTTGGAAGAGAAAGAAGATGGCTGTGGAAATGAGTGCAGAAGCTAGACAGTCCAAGAAAATCACACAGGCTTGCAGAAATGTGGTGTGATTGGGGAAATATGCATGATCTGTTATTGCTTGCAAATAAATTTGAGGAGGAAGCGTAAAGAAACAGGGAGAGCAGGAAGGCATGAGGAGGCTAGCCAGGTGTCCTGTCGTGAAGGCTGTGTGTACCATGTGAAGCCTCATAGGAGAGGGGTGAAAAGGGGCAAGGAGATCAGATCTGTATTTTAGAACATAACTCTCCTGAAAGCATGGTTGAAAAATTTGAGGAGGAAAAATTAGATGTAGGAGTCTATCTCTAGGTGAGGAATGTTGAGAGTTTCACCTAAGACAGTGTTAGTAGGGGTTGGGGAAAATACAAGATGGGTTTGCAAGTTATACAGGAAGACAAATTGAAAGGAATATTGGATCTGGGAGCAACTCTTAGATTCCTGGCATGGTGACATTGTTAGTGGGGTTGCTGATGTAGGTGGCAAGTACAGGAAGGAGAAGAGGTTAGAGGATGAAGGGGAGGTGATAACAAGACTTTATGACAGATTGAGTTTGTGAGACATCCTAGTGGAGATGTCTAGTAGACAGTGGATCATCTGAGCACATAATAGGTGTTCAAAATTAATTTGCCTTGATGAGATCATCTCCCTTGAGATGCCAGTTGTTTGGGATGTATTCATCCTACTGAAATCGACAGGACCCTGGCCATTCTTTTCTGTCTATATCACTGTTCATCCCACATTTCTTAGCCAGTCACTAGGCTGCCTCTGAATGCCACAGAATTATCACGAGTCAAAGCACCACCCTCCCATTTCCCTCTGAAAGCATCTAGTTATTCATCCTATGTTTACCTTCCCCATTCCCAATCCCATGTCAGGGTCTACTGCCATTTTCTGTCTTTATATATCAGTGGTTCTCCCCAGACCAGTGGCAGCAGCAGCTTTACCCTGGAAGTTGTTAGAAATGGAAATTCTTTGTCCCCACCCCAGATCTACTGAATCAGAAACTCTGGGACTAGGACCAAGAAATCTGTCTTTTAATAACCTCCTAGGTGATTCTGATGCCTGCTCAAGTTTGAGAAACTATGCTGTAGATCATCTTTTCTATAACCTAATAAATTTAGATTCTTCCAATTATACGTGCTCAAATCAGTCAGCCACTCATCTATGAAGGAGCAATTATTGTTTTAAAATGCAAATATATTAGGTCTACTCCTGATCCGTATATAATTTTTGGATACCGATGTTTTTTCTCTGTATGCTAAGTTGGTATGAGTGACATTTTAACATCATTTTGTTTTTAAGCTGTTCTCAGAAACTTCCAGGCACCAACTTGACTAATAAACAAGAGGTAAAGACTAGAGTGTGTAGGACTGAATGAGAAGAAGAGAGGGAAAATAGAGGGGGAATGAAAGTAGAAAGAAGAGAAAAAAGAAAAAGAGGGAAGTGAATAAAAGAAAAATGAAAAGCTAAGTGGAAAGTGTAAGGAAGAAGGAAATGGAAAAGGTGGAAGGAAGAAATAAGGCACACAAGGACAATGATTCAAAATCTCCAGATTCTGCCATCTGGTGTCTCTTGTTAAGCATCTTTCAATAAGGATATAAGTAAAAAACAAACTTAGAGGCAGATTCTGTTTCATATAATCCTCATTTATAATCCTGCTATCAGCTTTCTTCGCTTGGCAAGCCGGCTATCTCGTATGTCCCCTCCAGACTCACACCTTATCTTCGTCCATCCTGCGCTATGCCCTGGAAGGTGGAAGCATAGACTAAGCCAACAGTTCCTGTCTGGATGAATTCAGCCAATGGCAGAACATTGGAAGACAGAAGAAAAGAGAGGCTGGATTATCAGTTTCCTTACTCATTCCCTGCAGTGTGCCATAGACTGGTACCTTTCAACCTAATGCTGCAATTCCTATTGGTTATTCCTCCACTGTTCTGTCTGCCTGATTCTGTCTCTGTCTCCCTCTGTCTCTCTGTCGCTGTCTGTCTTTGTCTGTATCTGTCTCTCTCTCTGTCTCACTCTCTCGCAATTTCTCGCTCTCTTGTTCTCTTTCTCTTCTTGTCCCTTCAGGCCTAGCTGTGGTAACCACAAGTCTACCCTTTGGGTAACTGGATTATTTCCTTGGGCTTCTTCTACACCCTGATCACACCATTGTAAAAAGTCCCCTTAATTAAGCTCTCTTCAAATACTCTACTTGAGCACACCACCTTTTTCTTGCCAAAAATGACTGCTAAACTTGGCTTTAAGACTTCACATTCTCCTAGTTTGCCTCCTATGTCATTGTTCACCCCATCCTACTATCCTTTGCTGGCTTCATCTCAACTTCACAACATCTAAATCTTAGAATACCGTTGGACTCACTTCTCGGACTTGTTCTTTTTCCTGTGTACCCTCAGTTCCTGTATGATCTCATTCAGATGACATTAAATACCATCTATGTGGTGAAAGCCAAGTAGAGGTCTCCAGCCCTAAACTCTCCCAATAAATTCCAAACTCAGCTGTCCACTTGAAAGGCTAATTAGGCCAATCTCAATTAATCTGTCCACATTATGCCCTCCCTCCAATTCCCTTCTACCTTGGTCATATCTATCTCAACAGCAGCACCACCATTCATAGGGTTGCTCAGGCCAAAATTCTAGGAGTCACCTTGGACTCTTCCATGCTGCCTACCCTGCAAACAATCCAGTAGCAAGTACTTTCAACTCCACCTTCAGGATATACCCTGAAACCAACAACTTCTCCCTCCTGCACCATGCGAGTCCTGGACCATGCCATCTTCATCCCTTACTTACCTACCTAATGATCTCCTACCTGGTGTCCATGCTTCTACTCTCTCCCCTACTGAAGCCAGAGTGGATCTCCTTAGGCACAAATCAGAGCATGTCACTCATCCATTCACATACTTTCAAAGACTTCCTAGCACAAGCCAAATGAAATCCAAACATTTCCCCCCAAGACCCCTAAGCTCTCTGTCTCCTGGCCTTTATCTAGCTCTCCAACTGCTTTGTTCTTTTTCAGCCACTCTGACCTTCTTACTTTCCAATACAGTAGCCACTCGCCATATGTTCCTATTGAGCACTTGAAATGTGGCTAGGGAGACTGAGGAACTGAATTTCTTACTTTAATTTTTAGTAAATTTAAATTTAAAAATAGGCACTAATTTAATGATCAGAAAACCCCGAGGTATGTCCAGACAACATGGATATGTAAACCTACTTTATCAATTATAAATTTTATGAAATCAAAATGCATATCAATTACTTCCAGTAAAAATTTAGCTTCTGAGTTGAGACATGCTTTATATATAAAATACCCACCAGATTTGGAAAAAATTATATGAAATGAAAAAATGTAAAATATTACATTCATAATGCCTACATTGATTACATGTTTAAATTGTAAAATATATAATTAAAATCAAATTCACTTCTTTGTTTTTACTTTTTAATTGTATTTTTCCTTTTTTATTGTGCTTCCTTAAAATTTTTAAATTACATTTGTGGCTGTCATTTTATTTCTATTGTACAGAGCTGCTCTAAGGCATCAAACTCAGTCCTGTCTCCAGGGTCTTTATACTGGTTGTTTCCCTCCATCTAGAATGCTCTTCTAGACCCACATCTTTACATGGTTCATTATCATTCATTTGTAATTTTTATTCATATCTCTGCTCAAATATCAGCTACTCAATAGCCTTTCTTTATTTCCCATTCTTTTTCTTATTGAAGTACAGTTAATTTACAATGTTGTGTTGGTTTCAAGTGTACAGAAAAGTGATTCAGATATATATACATATATATCCTGATATATATATGTATATATATATATATTCATATATCGGATATATATACATATATATATTCTTTATCAGGTTCTTTTCCATTATAGTTTATTACAAGATATTGAGTATAGTTCCTTGTGCTATACAGTAGTTCCTTGTTGTTTAACTATTTTATATATAGTAGTGTGTATCTGTTAATCCCAAACTCCTAATTTATCTCTACCCCCTCCCCTGCTATCCTCTTTGGCAACCATAAGTTTTGTTTTCTATGTCTCTGAATCTATTTCTGTTTTGTAAATAAGTTCATTTGTATCATTTTTTAAGATTCTACATATATGATCCTGCAATCCCACTCCTAGGCATATATCAAGAGAAAACTCTAACTTGAAAAGATACATGCACCCCAATGTTCATTGCAACACTATTTACAATAGCCAAGCCATGGAAGCAACCTAAATGTCCATTGACAGATGAATAGATAAAGAAGATGTGGTACATATATACATTGGAATATTACTCAGCCATAAAAAAAGAATGAAATAATGCCATTCACAGCAACACAGATGGACCTGGATACTATCATATTAAGTGAAGTAAGTCAGAGAGAGAAAGACAAACATCATGTGATATCGAATAGCCTTTCTTTAACCACACTATCTAAAATAGTTTCCATCCTCTCTCTCTTACCTTGCTTTGATTTTTCTATATCACTACTTCTATTTGCTCATTCTCTGATTCCCATATGAGAAAGTAAGCCTTGTAAGGGCAGGGATTATTTTTCTTGTTCAGTGCTCTACTCTCAAGCCTAGAAAAAAGAATATATATGAATACATGGGCACTCAATATTTGTTGAAGAATAAATGAATAAGTGAATAAATGAATGAATGAAATAAGCCACTGATACTCAACTGTGGCTTAGCATGAATAATTCTTGTGTGTATACTCTATGACTCTTACTTGAATTCATTATTTAAACATTTCCACCAAGTTGGACCTTAACTGAACATGAAATATTTCTCTCATGGGAAGCCAGGAAATTTGAGGTGCTAGTATAAATGTGGCACTTGCTCAGGACCAGCGTTAGAACTCCAGTAATGGCAGAGCAGGTGGGAGGGACATGAGCCACTCTCCAAATATCCGCTTTACAGATACACCCAAGAGCTAAAATCTTATGCTTAACATCAATGAATCATTCATATTTAAGAATATCATTTTTCATTTATTCTCTTTCAAGGAAGAGATTTCAAAGGTATATGAAAGTCTTCAAAAGGGAAAATGATATATGAAAGATATAAATCTGAAGCCTTCTAAAATGCATCTTCCTTGAGGTGCCTTCAAAGTACACCTGAACTGTTTTGCAATGCAGCCATGATTCTAAGCATACTTTTTTTCTTCAGTTTTTAAGAGTCAGTAGCAGGTAATTCTAAGAAAGAAAGAAATTAGAGTAGCATAAACATATTCTAGGCTCTCCCCAAATTAAAATATATAGAAAGCTTATCATTTGTATGCTGCTGGGAATCACTGTGAATTTTTGACAGATTTTCAACAGAAATACCCTTTCAGGTACTAAGACAATCCTCTTTCTTCAAATGTGAAGTTGTGTGTGTATATATACATACATATACATATTTAGCATGGAAGCCAGGGAATTTTAAATTTTCCCCTCAAATAGCATCAATTGGCACCTCCCAAACAATAAAGACTGAATTAACGATAGCATCACCACAAATGTCAAAGAACATTCTTTTGCTCATGGTTTAGGAATTTCAAAACTGAAGGAAAGTTAAATGCATCAACATAGCAAAGTGGAAATAAGATGCATTTTTATCTTACCTTCCAGAAGTGGTATCACTTTCTGTAACTGTAAGGTTATCATCATGGATAACTGCTAAAGAATTTTAGCAGACTCGGACAATAAATCTTCAGTGGTGGGAGGAAAAGATAGGGGGAAGTAGAAGGTCCCCCTCCAGAAGGTCACAAAAGTAAGAATGTGTGTGAAGACAGCTGTCAGCCTAGCTGATGGCCAGAGTCTAAAACCATTTCTGAATGATTATGACCTTCTTCTTCTTGGACACGTGAGAAACATTCAATGAGGAGGTGGGGGTGAGGGTCACATCAACCATCATTTCTTGTCCCTATTCTGCCAGGCATGGTGTTGCTGGGTTGTTTATTTTCCTCACCTACATCCTAATCAGTTATGAGTTAGTGAAGTCGGTTAAACCTGTGGGTGACTAAGGAGAAATATTTTGTCAAGTTTGGGGTGATGTCTTTTCTGCATATTTCTGAACGTTAAAGCTTCATATTTGTGAACTTTGTCTGAAGGTCTTAGTCACATTCAAGCTCTCCACTGTATCAGAGATAGAAGTGGCAGGTTTGGTGAATTTTAGGGGGAAGTGGATGTAATTTTGCCATTTACCCTAATTTTTAGGCATGTAGAATTAGAAGAATCACAGAAGATGAGCTTCTGGAACTTGGCTTGCTGAGGCTTGCTGTGACACTGAGCAAAAACACTGATTCCAGGTTCAAATCATGGTGGGCAGAGGTTGCCAGTCTGTAGACCATCCCTGACTTGTCTCATATCGTCTTGAAAAATGTACCTTCTGAGGGTCTGCTCTCAGTTGGCACAAACATTCAGTAACATGAAATAAATTCAATCTCAAACTACTGCTAGATGCATGAATGTTCAGGATACTGACTTGCCTCCCATTACAATCCCTTCTAGTCTTTCAAATCAAAAGGATGTTTATTTGGAAATGAAAAATGAAAAAGAAAAGACAGAAACATATTCAAAAGTGTTTTCTGATTCCCTCAAGATTCATTTTCATTTTCTTTATTCTTTTCTACCTGGAAATTGCTTGAACACCCCTTTTTTCACGATTACTCAGCGCTTATCATCCAAAATCCTAAGCCGGAATGTGTCCCTTATACACGAACTGATATGATAGTGGTGAAATCTGACAACACTTACTCTCCACAAGAAAATATTCATCACTGTTTCCTATGCCAGTGATTCATTTCAATTCTGGTATCAAATAGATTTTACTGTACACCTCTGCTTGCCAAATGCATGCGCTGGTCTTCCTCTAAATTTAAAATCCACTCAGGGGAATAAAGGAGATAATACCTCTTTTATTACAGTTTGGGAAAACAATAAAAAATCATTTTGGATATTGAAATATCCCATGAAGCACTTGAGAATTTTTCACTCTGTGCTTGGAAAACAGCAGACAATATATTCAAAGAAACAGATAAAGACAGTTAAAGCTACGAGGCCTCCGTTGTCACCAACACATTTGCAGATACTGAACTGAATCAGTGAACCACAAATAAATAAGCACAGAGAAAACTAATTGCCTAGAAAGGAATTTCACTTGCTTTGTCATTAGCTACTTGAAACTCTCTACAAATGCAGCTTATCTGAAATCCAAATTCCAGAACCGAGATCAGACAGATACTGAAACCAAGACCAAGGCTTGTGTCTGTCTTGTCAGAGACTTTGCTCGGGGCAGCCAGGACTCAGAAGAAACCTCACAGATGTAAAGCAAACTTATCAGTGTTATGCAGTTTGTTTCAGAGAGCTGTCCTTCAATACAGAGGGGTCTAGTTCAAAATTGCTCAAACTTTAATGTGTATATGAATCACCTGGAATCTTGATAAAATGCAGATGCTGATTCAGTAGGTCTGGACTAAGCCTGAGAATCTGTATTTTTAACCAGTTTCCAGATGATCCCCGTGCAGCTGGTCCAGGGGCCACATATTCAATAGTGAGAGTTCACTTGGCTAGTCACTTCTCTTGGAAGTCAGAAAACCTACATTACAATTCTCACCCTTCCAGGAATCCACAGTCTGATTTCAGGGAAATTGATCGATCAGGGTCTCAGTTTCTCATCTGTGAAGAAGAGGTACTAAGGTTAAGGAGATCATGTTGATATGAAACCCTGAAGACAGTTATGATATGATAGTTGATAAGAAACTTGTTCTGTGACCAGGTTTGGCTGAACGTATTTCAGGGCATGAAAGACATCAGAAGAGGGAAGGAATGAGCCTTAAAGGCTGAGAATCAAAAGTAAACAAAAACAGGTCCTATTGGAAGGCAGAACCACAAAGAGGAGAATAAGAAGAGAGCATAAGTAAAGGAAAAGAAAAAGCAAAGTGCCACAAAAAGAGTCAGTCGAAAGAAAGTCAGACTTCAGCACAGAGGAATAGAGGTTAATGTGAAAGTACCATATTCTTTAATATCTGAAGAATGATGACCACAGCAGTTTATAAGGGCAGATCCCTGGAGAGAGGTGGAGAAGAAGATGATGTAGCATATACAGGAACAAGAGAAGATAAGGAAACCTTTGGATGAAATACAACAAATTATTTAAAGTAGATAATAAAAAAATTGAATCACCTCTTTCTCAAAATGCTGGATGAATTTTTAATGCAGTTTTTTTCCTTGGCCTTTTGACATGGTTTTAATTACCTGGGACACACATACAGCACACCCTCCAGTCACTGCCCCGTCACATATTGCCACCAACAGGAGATGAATCAAGTTGCCAAGAATTTCCAAATGCACTAATGTAAAGGTTAACACCAAGGCTCTCTATATTGGGTCCTTCCAAGAAAGGCAGTCTGTCTTTGTATCCCCAAATCCTCCTTTTTGACAGGGAATTCCTAGCAGAACTCTGGGGGGCAAAAAGGATGGAGAAAAAAACCAACATTTTTTAATGTATTTTTTTATAAGTCACTAACTAATTGAACTATGATATCAGCAAAGCTGGAAAACCCTGCCCATTGGGATTAACAGTCACTTACACTGATAGCATTCTTGAACTTTTCCAAGGTTGAAGCTACTGATGATTCACTTCTGGGAACACCCATGGTTACTATTTCAGACCCGTGAACTATCACACCTTCTCAATGTCAGCAGATGCCCGCATCCAGCAAATACCTTTCCAAAAGGCTGTAAGATTGCATTTTATTTTTGGAAGTGACCATTCTAGCCACCAAATGGTAATACTCTCTCTGAGCCTGCCTAGGGCCCTGGCTGACTTTCTTCCAGAGAAAGGCACAATGTGCTTAAGACTAATGTTACCTGTGAATCAGCTGTTCTGGCACCCAAGGCTGCATCTGAAATACAACTGGCTCTTTTGATGAAGGGTCCATCTAAAAGGTTTCCAACCCAGGGAGAGCCAGTTAGAGCCCTTGCAACACAATCAATAGTACAACTGGGTAGGGGAGATGTAGTTTTATTCACAGATAAGGACAGCAGTCTAACAAAGAGTAATCTGACCCTCTAAATTTACCAAGATTCACTCCGGATTCTACTGCAGTACTCACAGATTTTCTCTCTCTGACAACCAAACCCAAGAGGTCTGCCAAAATAGAATTCGAGTGTAGGGAGAAGGAAGCTAAAGAATTATGCATTATGTTATTATGCATTAATAACACCCTTACCCACAGGCGGAACATATTTTCATCTGCACACATCATGAACCAGAGATCTTAGGTTATTAAAGGTGAAAGAGGCTAATCGTCTTTGGGATGGCTCTCTAGGGATGCCTATTTGCATAATGAACCTAATACATGGCAACCCAATTCAGCAGTTCTTTGGGATCAGCTACTTGTAGTCGCACACAATATTTTTAATTCACTAACTAAATTACTTTGTGAAAGAGTTGTTTGTAGCTAATCTCAAAACTATGTCTACAAATAATTCATGACTATATTTAGCAATGAAGAAGAGGCCTAATTGGTGAAGATGTATGGTTTAATTAATCTGTCTTTTGGAAAATTCCAAATCATGCATAGATCACCATTGATAAAGATTTAAACACTGCTGAGGTATCCAAATAATCTAAACTCAGAGTCCGGGCCTCTGCCTTGCTCTAGATGGCTAGAGCCCGGACACCTAGAAGGAAGCAGCTTCTGCCTGGAGGAATCCTATATCAAGGAAAAGAAAGCCAAAACTTTTGGCCATAATCTTAATTTTATATTTAGTGGTTGCTGAGCCATTTTATTTAAAATATTTTTAATGATAGAACCCAAACTGCAGGAAAAAGTCTAGCATAAAAGATAGGTAGGATTAAACTGATAACTTTGTTTTAAAAGAGAGAAACAGGGTTATTTACTACATAGGAACAATTTAACATTTTGCAGTTAATTCATTGGGTAACTTTCTCTGGTGTTTTTATTGTGAAATGATTTTACTTTTAAAAAAACAACTTGTTTTGGGGAAGGATGAATAGGCAGAGCATAGAGGATTTTCTTAGGGCACTGAAAATACTTTGTATGATATTATAATGATGGATATATGTCAATATGCATTTGTCCAAACCATAGAATGTATGATACCAAGACTGAAACCTAAGATAAACAGTGGACTTTGGATGGTTATGATGTGTCAATGTAGGCTCATCAGTGGTAACAAATGTTCCCCTCTGGTGGGAGATGTTAACGGTGGGGGAGGTTGTGCATGTGTGTGGGCAGCGAGTACATGAGATATCTCTGTACTTGCCTCTCAATTTAGCGATGAACCTGAACCTACTTTAAAAGTCTATACAGAAATAAACTCACGGCTTGATCTATGTCTAAAACTTCATGAATAATAACAGTAACAATAATTCATATTGACTGAACGTTTGTTATGTGCCAGGCACTCTGCTAAGTACTTTACGTGGATTAATTCACTTATTTCTCACAACCTCTCTGTATCATAAGTGCTAATAATATATCCATTTTATAGCTCAGCACAGAGAGGGTAAATAACTTGCCCGTAATCACAAAGCTAGTAAACGGCTGAGCTGGGATTTAAATCTAGACATTGAATCATCGTATCTGCTGGGAGATCTTGCTACAAAAGCAGTGCATTGGTTTTCCTAGAGCTTTGCTTTTTCTACATGTGTTTGTCGTATAGAAGTTGGTGAGTGTTTATATCAATCCACATCTACATATCTCTATAAACGACAAAGATGTATTGGGTATTTACTTGGTGCCTTTTAATGTGTTAGGAGAAAAAGGTAAGAAGATGAATAAAGAGGGCCTCCTTCCCCAAGGATCTCTGCATCCCCCAGACACTCCTTGAAATTCTTATATCACAACATTTACTGAGTAGCTTTCTCATCAGTTGTTAACTTGTGAAGAGAGTTACTTTAACTCTTTATCTATTAAGTCTACATTTAGCTTCTTTTTTCTTCATGAATAACTTCCTAACCCAACACACTTCATCTTTCAACTCAAACCAGGGAAAGTAGCCATGGTACGCTATGCTAAGTTTCAGATGAAGACAATTAAAATCAGAGAGATTTGCTGCAGAGAAGAGAGAAAGAATGTATGGAAATGGAGCTGGTCACAAAACAAGGGAAGGAAGAAAGTGTTTAGAAAAGGGGTAGGAAACTTTTAGAATAAATGCGGTCCACCTAGTGGTGGAGATGCTTAGACCCCAAAATGAGGCAACTTAATGGGCAGAAATGAAATAGGTTAAAAGATTGGAGGTGTTAGCATGATTCTTCCTCCCCCTGAATGTGTGCTGGACTTTGTGACTCACTTCCAAGGAAAAGAGCATGGAAAGGGAAAAATAGTAAATTTCCAGTGGAGAAACCTGGCAAACACAACCTTAACCAGGTGATGAAGTTCAATGGCACCTGTAATAAAACATGTTGATGGCATGCAGCCTTGATATGATGTGATGAGAAGGGCACTTTGCCTCTGTGATATTTTCCCCTAAACCCACAACACGGTCTGATCACAAGAAAAGTATCAGGTAAACCCAAATTGAGGGACATCCTACAAAATCCTTGACCAGCCCTCTTCAAACGCGTCAAGATCATGAAAAACAAGGGTAGACTTGAGAATTGTCACAGATCAAAGGAGACTAAGAAGATGTCTTGACACAATGCAATGTGGAACCACGGATTGGATCCTGGAAAGGAAAAAGGACATCAGTGGGAAAAAATGGTGAAATCCAAATAAAGTGTGCAGTTCAGTTAACAGTGATGCACTGACATTCATCTCTTAGTTTTGACAAATGCACTATGGTTATAGAAGATGCTCATATTAGAGGAAAATGGGATAAAGAGTATTGAGGAACTCACTGTGCTCTTTTTGCAACTTTTCTGATAATTTATAGTTATTCCAAAATAAAAACTTAATTTAAAAATAATTGTGGGTTACAATTTTATCTTATTAAAATGATATTAGAGCATCAATTTTTTTCAATGAACATTTTAAAGAAGATATGTAATTTTCTGTGGTATAAGGAAAATGGGGGAGAAAATCTAGACCTAGAGGGGGTGGGCTTCAAAAGCATACTGTATTCAACAAGACTAGTAATTATGTTCCGTAGAGGCTTTATGATAAATAGAGGCAATAAGGTACACGGTAAGCAAGGGTAAAAGCAATAGATAAAGGTAACAGGCATTTCAGGATGACGGCTCCCACATTAGCTATGTTCTGCTTTTCAGTGGTCAATTGGGTAAATTCTCTAGGCAGCCATTAAGCCTAGATTAGATGGGAGTTCCATAAATTAAAAATTTACATTCAAGGGAATGACTATGGGAAGAGTAAGTCACTTACTAGGGGGACAACTCTGGGCAATAATGAGAAAGAATAAAAATATGGAAACCAGTGACCCCAGTGCTGGGCACTGGTAAGCTCCTCAGGCTGCAAAGTGGTTAAAGAGGATAAAGGTGGAAGGGGATATTTTGCAAAGTTGGTTCAAGCCTGTTTCCACCAGAAATGGCTGTGAGGAGGCTGGATCATGAATAATCTCACATCTATTACTTTGTCTCCTCTCCTTTCCTTTGACAGTTTAGGGTCGGGAATGAGCCCGTGGATCCTGGGTGACAGAGATCCCAGCTCGGCCACTCATTAGATTTTGATATCAGGAAATTTCTTTAATCTCTCTAGATCTCAGTTTCTTCAAGTGAGAAATGAGGAAGTTCTACTTTATCATTTCAAACGTCTCTTCCAGGCTGTAAACGTTGTGCGGGATGATGACCATGGACTACTTTTGACACACAAGCCCCCAGTTTGCAGCCCTTGATCACTATAGTCAGTGGCATGTAAGTCAGAAGGGATGGAGTCAACACATTAACTGGGTCGTGTGTGAACCTTGGTTCCATCAACACAATAAAGGGTCTGCCATTTTGTTGGCATCTGGGGACAGAAACATCAAGATCATGGTACTACTTCCAAGAAGTTCTGGTGTGCTGGTTACTTCTGGCCTCTAGAAGTATTTCATAAAACGTTATGTTCCTCTTTTTTGCTTCAATTTGGAATCCAAATCACAAAAATATGGGCCATTGGTATAGAAATAACATGAATTTCCCAATGAAAATAGAGGTGCAAGTTATCTGGAGGTATTAATGATCATTTCATGGTCACTAAACACTGAAATGAGTGTATTAAAGGTGAACTCAGTGCCCTGGATGCTCTCTTATGGAGGAAGAAAGCATGGAAGAGGGGTGAGGAAAAGAGAAAGAGGAGGGAGGGTAGTTTTAAGAAAGAAAGAGTAGTCTATAGACTAGCCAGCAACAGTATCTGAAATTCATTTTTTTAAAAAAAAGGAATTGGCCAAATAAAAACTGGTCATATTAGAATTGGAAAGTAGTCAACCATTTTAGGTTTAAAAAAAGGTGGGGAGGGTCATATGGGAAGAATTAGGATAAAGATAAGATGACTGAATCATCCCAGTTTGCCCAGAACTTTCTCGATTTGGGCACTGAAAGCTCTGCATCTTGGGAAGCCACCCAGTCCCAGGCAACTGGGGATGGTGGATCACCCTAGAAAAAAGACTATAATCAAACATTACATTGTTTTATTTTAAGATGACTCTCATATTGAAATAGTTGAATTTCCTTTCCTATATTTAGTTAGAAGCCAATTAGTTTTGTTCTATATTATTTTAAGTTCTGTAGAAACTATGGGAACTCCCAAATAAGGAGCACAGAGAATAGATATATATATCTACATGGATATATATACACACATATAACTACACATATTTCTTGTTCTTAAGAAAATGCAATTATCTCTACCTTATTCATCACCACCTCTTATTGCATAGGCCAGCAAGTGACTTAGACTTATGATCCAACTAATTTTATAACTGGGTCTAGTTTTTAAGATAAAAAGTACAAAATGTTTTGAAACTATTTAAAAGCAGCACACATGTAAGAAAGCAAGCCTGTGTTAACTACCAATCTGTTCACATATAAATACCACCAGAGCTAAACAATTTTTTCAGTAATCTGAATTGTTTGGCATGTACAGGTCAGCTATGATAAGGGCAATGCGTTTCACATAGATGTGGCAAAAGGGTCAAGAACAATGAATTGGATCATTAAAATTATGTCTATAATATTAAAATGAGGAAGGCTTAAATCTACAAATGGAGGTAAATAACACATTATTAAGAAATAATACAAAAGCACATGTGCTCAACTTTTACTTAAAATCATCTTCTACATCTTGCAGAATGACTTTCAAATTGGAAAGTGTAGGTACCAAGCACAGTTATCAGAAAACTGGAGTTAAAGATGCTAGAAGATCTAGAAGAAAAGAAAAAAAAAAACCCTCTGCTTGAAATGAATAAAAGTCCTCAGATCCAAATAAGCTATACACCAAGCTAGCTGAAAAATAAAACAACAACAAAAATTAATACTTAATTTCCTACAAAAGCAAAATGTCCCAGTGGATGAGATATGGACAAATACCCCAATGTTTCAAAATAGAGAAATGAAGTTATAAACTAGAAACTGCATCAATCTTAGCTTGAAGTTGACCCAACCATTCTGGAATAAAGCTGAAACCAAGAACCCAACATGGACAACTGACTAGTTATGCCAAAAAACTAATGTGCATTTTAATTAAAAAAAAAAAAAAGGAATCATAGTCAGGAGGGTCAAGGAAATACTATGCAAAAACGTATATTGATTTCAGCAAGTTTAAAATATTTTGTCTGTGGTTTGTTTTACAAAGTTTCCCTCTGTATCCTTAGCAACAGGAATACCACACACACACACACACACACACACACACACACACACACACACACACACACACACACTCTGGATGAGCTGCAAGTAGTATGATTGGATTCAGTGTTGTAACTAAAGTCTGTTTGATTAATGGATCAATAACAGACTAATAGGGTGTGGCAGGACTCTGCAATAGACATGATCTTGTATTTTTCTTAATTATAAATCAAGAGATATCCCCATCGAGTTTGTATAAGATACACATCTGGTGATGAAATCAGTTTTCAAAAGAACTTGACAAGTTAGAATTAATGTTTGTGCTGATTTTTATCAAAGTCCTTCATGTGGATCTCAGAAAACAACTGCAGCAGTGAAGTGCAGCAGATATGCCTGATATGACCACGAGATTGTTTATAAAAATGCTTGGGAATTTTGGTTGATATCAATCTCTGTATGAGCCAATAGGATAGTGAGGTTGCCAAGAAAAGCTAACGCCTGCCTAGCCTTCTTTAGAAGAATCCTGTTCAAAACAAAGAAGCCAGTGTTTTTGCAGTGAGAGTCCTCAGTTTATCCTTGTCACCACATTTTATGAGAAAGACTTTGATTAACGAAAGCTTATCTAGAACAGTGAGACCAGAACTGCGGAGAGTCTAGAAAGTGGGTTAAAGGAGTAATTATCTAACTGGAGACAGAGTACAGTAGAGACATGATCATTATTTTCAAATATTTGAGATTCCATTTTAAAGAAGGGGAATTGAAATTACTCCACAAAGCTCCGGAAGACAAAAGTCAGATCAATAGATTGAAGATTTTAATAGGCAAAATTGAGCTCAGCACAAAAAAGAACTTTGTAGTAATTATAGCTTTTTAATAAAAAGAATGAAATAGAAGTATTGCCAAGGGTATGAAAACATGAATATTTTTATATAATTGAAATGGGGGTGGAAATTGGATCATTCTTTCTGGAAAGGCAATTTGGCAATGTAGTCAAAAGACTTAAAAGCCTACATCCTTTAATTCAGAAATTCCACTTATAGACATTTACCTGCATAATTAGAAATGCTGGAAAAGGCTTAAAAGAAAATTAATTACAGAGTTTTTTGTACTAGTGTACATTTTGAGATAACCTAAATAGCTATATATATATATATATATATATATATATATATATATATATTCCACACGTGTGTACATAGGGAATATATATATATATACATACACATATAAAATGAAAAAATAAGCTGTTGTTTTTAAAGCACATAGCAGAAAAAATTTGTGTAAACAGATATATTCATAGCATATTATTAGTTGAAAAAGAGAGCTCAAACTTTTAAACCTAGAAAGAGAGAAAAAAATTAAATGTAAGAGGCCGAAATATTAACATTGCTACTTATAAGATAAAAAGCAACTTTTTTCTTATGCGTTTTACTGGGTTTTTTTCAATCTGTCTAAAATTAAAATACCATATACATTTTGTGATCAGAAACAAACAAGTAAAAAACAATGAAGGCACGGAATATGTGTTCTCACATACCCAGTACCTGACTCACAGTAGGAAGGCTACACATCTTTTGTTGAATAAATAAATAAATTAATTAAACGTTATAAATATTCTATGGAGTGAACTCTCTAAAAGAGTTGATAGCTTCCCATTACTGGAAATGTTTAAGCAGAGCCTGAATGACTCTCAGCATATTTGGAGGGCACTCTTATTTTGATTTAGATCAGTTGTTCCCAAAAAGAGACACCTGAGAAAATGAAAATGGTCCCCCATTTCACAGAATACAAATTTCCAGTCCCCTTCCCAGACTTACTGTATCAAAATCTTCAGGACTTGTTAAAATTCGCCTGGGTGGGGACTTCCCTGGTGGTCCAGTGGCTAAGACTCCACGCTCCCAATGCAGGGGGCACGGGTTTGATCCCTGGTCAGGGAACTAGATCCCACATGCCGCAACTAAGACCCGACGTAGCCTAAATAAATAAATAAGATTAAAAAAAGAATTGCCTGGGTCTAGGGGGGTGGAATTTGGAGATTAATTTCATGCATCTTGAAAGCCAACCTGTGTTCCTGAGTTAATGGCTATAAGGCAGGATCCTGTAGAGGTTACCCAGGGCCTTTGCACTGGCTGTTCCCTGGCCTGAAACACTCTTCCCCTAGATCTGCAGAGCTCAAGCTCCTTCACATCTTCATTCAGATGTCACCTCCTACATAGTCTCCCACAACTTGCAGCCCTTTCCAAGGGCTCCCATCCATGTACACCTGCTCTATTTTTTGCCTCAGCACTTAGCATTTTCTACAGTATGTCACACTTATTTTGTTTATTATTTATGGTCTGTCTCTCCCCATGAGAAAGCAAGCGCCATGAAGAAAGGAATTTTTGTCTTTTTTGTTCACTTAAGCATCCCAGAATAGTGCCTGGCACATAGTAGGTGCCCAATGAATGTCTGTAAATGAACAAAAAAGAATGAATGAATGGATGCATGTCTATGGTTCTCATCGTAGGTGCTTGGCTGCTGCTTTGTGACAAGTGATGTTTCATGTGAGTCAATCCCAGGGGTTTGCAAACTTTTTCTAGAAAGAGCCAGATAGAACTATTTTCAGCTTTGTGGGTCATATGGTCTCTGTCACACCTATTCAACTTGGCCCTTGCAGCAAAAAGGCAGCCATAGATAATACATAAATAAGTGAGTAGATGTGTTCCAGTTAAACTTTGTTTAAGACAGATTTGGCCCATGGGCCATAGCTTGCTGACGCCTGTTCTACCCATATTTCTGGAAACCTCATTAGGTCAGAATTCTCTAAGGGAACTGCTCATCTGGCTTTGCCAACTCTAGGCACAATGCTCTTGGCTCTAAAGGACAGGGATCTTGGGAAAAGCGTCCCTTTTTACTAAAAATGGAAGGGGTTTTTAACTTGGTCTTTATGAAGACATCAAAAGTTTTTGTTGATAATGACAAAATCCATACCCAGTGAGAAATAAACAAAGTTTCACATAAAGAGTACACAGTGGATTTTGACACTAATCTGGTCAAAATCTGGTTCTTTCTTATCTGGTTTAGTGGTAATCATCCCTAACTAATCTTTTTCTGGTTCTGTCTGCTCTCCAGGGTCCCTGTTTTTGCCTCATGTCCTGGGCTTCTTCTTCCTTCGGGAAGTCTATTACTTTAAGGTCACAGTGTCTCCAAACAATCTTCGAAAAATGACTTTGCCTCAGAGAGTTTCTGCAGAGACTCTTAATTCCTTTCCATATGCCCTGCTCATTACAGGTGTGTGAGGCTGCAGCCCTCTGTCGAATCATCTCAGGGATTTTTATCATTCAGGTCTGGGGGGTTCAGCATCCCCTACATAGAGTGGAAAGCTGAGGGGACAGGGCACTTGGCAGGGGACAGACTTTAAACTCCAGTAGCATGAAGAGGCTGTCTGAGTCATCTGCTCTTCCCCCATTCGGCGGAGACATTGTGCTGCCTGGCGATTCCTGTACATTCTAAGCCACAGACTCCCTGCAGAAAGCAGCACAGAACACTGCCATTTAATTACACTGCACCCAATATCAATTTGACAACCAGATATTTGGATGAAAATGAAAGGATTCAGAAAATCTTGTGGATATTTTCCTTACAGAACCATAGTAATCACTTGTTATAAAAGACCACAGCATTTAATACTGTGTTATCTAAGTTTGGCTGTCAATTAAGACTTCTATTAAAGATCACCATTCCATTTCTAATAACAGGACAACAATTCTCTGCATTAACCTGTTGGAACAAATAACTGGAGGTAACAGCTGGGCAAGGGCAGGGTACTGGCTCAGCTGCTACAGGGCATGGCCTACAGAAGAAAGAGGTTAACCAGGTTGCAATATTTAGGTCTGTCCTCAATTCAAATATTATGTCTCATTATCAGAATGAATCTGTTGATTTTGTCACAGAAAATATTGTCCTTCTTATCTTGGAACCAAAATGGAGCAAAAGAGACCACAGGAACACAGATTCATATTTTCCCCAAAAAGCCTGTCCACTTAGAATTTCCTCCAATCCCTCCTAAAGACTCTGATCTAAAGCCACAGACATTTTTCAATAGACATGTAAATGCCACAGACATTTTTCTTGGATGCTATTTTTTAGAAAGCATAGAAATTGTTTGTATCTTAATTCTGTGCAAAAAATAAAAATCAACATGTGGTGTTTGCTTTCACAGGTTGATTAGCTTCTTTAAGGCAGGAACCTGTTCTTGAGTATTTCTGTCTCTTCCAGATAGCTCATCCCTGGAATTTGGGGGGGATGGGGGGGCGGCCATCTCTCCTCCACCCCATAGCGGGCACTGGTCTGAGCCTAGGTCCTGTCTCTGGCTCTCCACTCTGCTCTTTCCTCCCCCGGGGAGAAGTAGCTGATCTTACTGGTGTTGTCCTGACCGCAGCTGAGACACTTTACTGGTGCTCAAGGTCACTGCTCCACAGGGCCCCTCTCCTCTGCTTTCTGTCCGCCTATGCTACGCCCAAGGTCCCAGGGCCAGTGTGGTGCTGTGAAATATGTATTTGATCATCGTCCCAGTTCTGGCACAGAGCTCCTAAAACCTTTCAGATTTCCTAAGTGATGAGAATCATAAAGCTGTCTTTTGTTATGTGAATGAGGTAACTTTTGGACTCCACCTAAAGGTGGGGCTGGTCACCAAAGGAACCAAGCTGTGATTAGAGGGTTGGAACTTTCAGTCTCACCCCCTGAGGTCTGGGGAAAGGAAAAGGGGTAGAAATTGAATTATTACCAATAGCCAATAATAATAATAATAATAATAATCAATCAGGCCTATGTAATGAGACCTTCATCAAAACCAAAAAAAAGTGGGTTCTAAGAGCTTCCAGGTTGGGGAAACAGAATGTTTCCATGTGCCACTGCATTGGGCCCCAATCTCCACAAGGACAGAAGCTCCTTTTTTTGGGACCACGCCCTAAGTATCTCTTTATCTGGGGGTGGATTGATATCGTTTGTAATAAATGGGTGATCTAGCGAGCAAACTGGTTTCCTGAGTCTGAGCCACTCTAGCAAATTAATTGAACCCAAGGAGGGGGTCATGGGAACCTCAGATTTATAGCCAGTAGGTCAGAAATACAGATAACAACTTGGATTTGTGAATGGCATCTGAAGTGGAGGGCAGTCTTGTGAGACTGAGCCTTTAACCTGTGGCATCTGATGGTGTCTCTGGGTAGATAGGTCAGAACTGAGTTGAATTATAGGACACACAGCTGGTATCTGACAATTCTTTAGTGGTGCAAGGGAAAAACCCACAAGTCAGAACTGGGGTACAGAATCTTTCTCCAGCCCCACAGCTTCTCTGCCGTTGTATCATCTCTGCTGGTGAGTAAGTGGATGAGTGAGGAGAAGCCACCAGTACGGAACCAGTTCCCAAAGTACAGGGCAGAAAGTGAATGGGTCCCTTGCCTACCATCCTCTGTGTCAAGCTCCTCCTGCTCAGATCCTAAATAATAAGCAGGCTCCCTAACCTCCAACACCTCAACAATTTTTACTGAGTAAATGAAAGTTTTACTTGCCTGAATCCCCCCCTCTTATCTTGTTTCCTGACAGTTATTCATAACAAAATACCGCACAGATTTCAAGCAGACAGGGTATCATTGCTGGCTATCAAGTCAACACAATGAAATCTGTCCTCTGTCATATGTTTGTTCCTTTCCTTGCTCTTGTAAAGAATCATTAATTAACTAATGTCAGAATACACGTTATTCTATCATCATTCTGAGGGCTATGTCCATAGGCTTATTTGTCCCCCAAGATTGTTGCATCAAAAGCATTTAGTTTTTGTTTTTTGGTTTTTTTTAAATAAATTTATTTATTTATTTTTGGCTGTGTTGGGTCTTTGTTTCTGTGCGAGGGTTTTCTCTAGTTGTGGCAAGCGGGGGCCACTCTTCATCGCGGTGCGCGGGCCTCTCACTATCACTGCCTCTCTTGTTGCGGAGCACAGGCTCCAGACGCGCAGGCTCAGTAGTTGTGGCTCATGGGCCTAGTTGCTCCACGGCATGTGGCATCTTCCCAGACCAGGGCTCGAACCCGTGTCTCCTGCATTAGCAGGCAGATTCTCAACCACTGCGCCACCAAGGAAGCCCCAAAAGCATTTAGTTTTGAAAGATACTACCCATATTTCTATGGTGATAAATTAGGATATATTCCTCCAATCCATTTCTCATCCTGTCTTCTTCAGGTAAGATTGATATCTGAAAACAAATAGCCTTTTATTTCTATTAGATAGCAGCACTTTATATCCATTTACAGATGAACTAAAAATACCCCCAAATAATACTTGTAATTGCAGGCAAATGAACCCTCTTAGTTCGTATTTCCAGCACACACACTGTAGCAGAGCTAGCAGACACTCGTGATGGAGTAGATGTGAATGCTGCTGCTGACATCGAAAGCTCCAGTTACCCCAGGATTTGAGTGCTGACTCATTCCTGATTTATTTTTGGCAAATTAGGTAGCATAATGAGTAAAACAAATACTTTGAGGCTCAGATTTAAATGAACAAATATAAAGGAATTCAGGTGTGAGTGATTTCCACGGTTATTTCCTCAATTGCGGTAAAATCTTGGCAGCTGCAAGCATCAATTAATGATCTGGGATTCCAACGATAACAGAGTCCTGCTCAGAATGGATTTACAGAAAATTTGTCCAATCTGATCCAAAGCTACCAAACTGGCAAATTTACTAAAAGTAGATGGAGTAGATTACACTTCACAAGACAATGATGAGAAAAAAATATGGTGTAGATAAAATTCTTGTCTTTGAGGGTTTAGGAAAGAAAAATAAATTCCTTGGCCATTACTTGTCCAATGGGATATAATAACCCACATGTCTATGGTGTTTAACAGTTTAAAATATGTTTTCACAAGCATCATCTCATAAAACTCTCACAACAATCCTGTGAAGTTGATGTGCTTATTTGAACAGATGAAGGCATGGAAGCTCTAAACCAGCAGTTCCCCAACTTTTTGGCCCCAGGGACCATTTTCGTGGAAGACAATTGGAGGAGGGGGATGGTTCAGGAGGTAATGTGGGAGATGATTCAAGCAATTATGCAAGCGATGGGGAGCCAGCGGCAGATGAAGCTTCACTCTCTCGCCCACCACTCACCTCCTGCCGTGCAGCTCAGTTCTTAACAGGCCATGGACCTGTAGCAGTCCGAGGCCTGGGGATTGGGGACCCCTTCTCTAAACAATTAAATAACTTCCCTAAAGTGACACAGAGAAATAACTGTATGAACGGCTGAAACTATAAAGTAAATAAATTTAAATGACTATTCATTAGAAATGTCCAGATTGTGGCATGGCCTCTTTCTTTGTGACCCAATAGACAACCTCATTCACTAGCAGTGTTTTCCTAACCAGGGGTGACCAGTTGGTGGCCTGTGGGATATGGCAAACCACAAGGTGATGGAGGGCACAAGGACAGGGAAATTTACTCAGTACTCTATAATGACCTATACGGGAAAAGAATCTAAAAAGGAGTGGATATATGTATATGTATAACTGATTCACTTTGCTGTACAGCAGAAACTAACACAACATTGTACATCAACTATACTCCAATAAAAATTAATTTTTAAAAAAATGCTGACACATACTTCCTCATAGCTGGCTGCTCATGAATTCATCTGGAGCCAGTTCTGAAACACATATCATATTTTCTTCTTCAGGTTTCCAGAGATTCAAGGATGTGCTTTCAATAAAACAAAACAACCTTATGCATAAATTATCGGTATTGTTGAATTCTGTATCTTGCTCCCTTTCTCACCTCTCTCCCTTTCTAGACACATTTGTCTAAGCATAGGGACAAAAATCATTCCAAAAAATTTTTGAACAGTTTACAATTAAAAAATGAATTTTGAATTTGGATAGAAAGATCCAATGTATCAATTGTTTTGAGAACACCAAGGCATTTAAAGACCTAAAAGTCAGTTTCCCACTGATCCCAGCACTTCAAAGGTGGACTTTTGGAACCACAGATGTTCAAGCTGAAAGGGGTTATAGTATAGACTCTCTTATCCAAACCTCTCATTTTCCCAAGGAGGAAGGCCTAGTGTCAAGAAATGACTTTTAATAAGTCACGCAATGGATTAACATCTGAGCAAATCTTTAAAACAAAAGTCTCCTGACCTCTGTCTTGGGCTTCTCTGCTATGATTACATAGTAACAAGGTGCCTGATCACCTAAGCAACAATTCTTAGGATCAGTCAGCTGCAAGTTCCCTGGATTTTTTCCCCCTCCTATGAACAGGGACCAAGAAATATCTTCTCACTTCCTACTTTTGAATTTTCTCAGAGGAAAATAAACTGGTCAAAGGAAAGGAGAGGAGGAAGCTATGTGCATATTTCTCCAGCTCTGTCTCTGACATTAAAATTGTATTATCTTGAGGCCAAGACACTTTAAATCTGACCCTACCACTAGAATCTTCAAGAACTTTAGACATAAGGCCTGAACTTCCCAATTAGTCCCTATAAGATATTGAGGGCCAAATAAAAATGGTGAATGTTAAGGGATTGGTCTGATCAATGGAATATTGGCTGCCATATCAGTAAACAAAGGATGTCACAGTGATCAGTGACTGCAGCCACTGCCACCCCCTAAGGGGAGCTGGTGAGCCCTGAGGGAACTCAGGAAGGAAAGAATACCTGCCATCTGGCAGCCATCAGACTGCAGCCACTCCCTAAGGTGAGCCCTGAGGAAATTCAGGATGTGAAAACACAGGATACTGTCCCCAGATAGCTGAGTTGCATATCAAAGGAATGATTTCAGTGAGCTCAGACTCTTGCATCTTCCCATACATAGAAAAGCGCTAAATTCCTTAATTTAGGATTTCTGGTTTTCTTTAATTAACAGTAATGTTTGATTCTGACTACCTGTCTTTTGTTGCAAAACTCCTGTACATCCTAGCTCCCTCCTCACCTCCTCGGAGCAGTTCTCTCAGGGTTACTTGAGATGCTGCCTCCCGGCCTTGAAATCCTAAAAATTCCCGCTGAATAAAACATAACTCTCAACTTTAAGTTGTGAAATATCTTTTAGTCAACAGCCTAAACAAGAAGTGGACCGGTGTGAGGGGAGTCTCATTTAAATGTCTGCATGAAGATACATGTCTTCAACATTCACCATTTATTCCTGGGCATATATCACCCCTCCAAATAGTTTGAAAGATCTTAGAGAGAACAGAATTTATCCATTTCTTCTATGACACATCAAGTGAGACCCAAAGTAGGTGCTCAATAAATTCTTCTTGCATGAAGGTGAAGAAAATAATATATTTTTCTTTTAGTCATTAGGAAGTAGCCCTCAATTGGCAAAATAACTCAAGAAACATGGACTGCCTAAACTCAATGAAAAGATAAACAAAACTTTTCATAGAATAATAGCTAGAGTCAATATCCAGGATTATTGGATCTAATCTTCTTGAATTATATGCAAGGGGATAGAAGTCTGGTGAGGTGCACCTATGGGCTGCATTTGTACACACCCCAAGACAGAGCCAGGATTAAGTTCTAGACCACATGAACCATCAACCTCCAAGAAGTCACAGAGAGTCCTCGTTCTGTGAACCATTGTATCAGAGGGAAGATTTTGAGACCGTGCTAATTGGTCCAGTTGTCCAGGCACATAGCAGAGGCCATCAAGACCAATGTGCTATGCCTCACACTACCATCCTCTTGATTGCCATTTAAAATCCACCCTCCCCACCCTGACTCCATCTTTATCCTTGTCTGTGCACTTAGTCTGACCCCCTCCCTCTCAAACCTTGGTCAACTGAAATTCCTCTATACCCTCCATCCTTTCTCAGAAGATTCTCCTCACTTCTTGTCTTAAGTAAAACCCAAGTGTCCTCTAAGTACTGCTTTGAAGACTGCTCACAGGGAGAAGGCTTTTATTTCCTCACTCATGTGTCAGAGCAACACCACCCCACACTTCCTGCCAAAACCACGGCTCTCTTGAAACTCACACCGTGCAAATATGTCACTCTTGTACTCTAAGTGGTGTAGTCATCTGCCAACCTCCTGGTCACTCTCCTCATTCATAGAAAACTTTAGCCCCTAGCTCTGTCTTCCTCTGCACCTTACTTACTATCGTTATTTTCATGACTCATCATGAACATGAAGGAACCTTCATACGTCCTGACCTCTCAGATTCTGAAACACCACCTACCCAGGGATATGTTATCAGACCTCAAAGAATACAAGCTTCAGCACAGGAAACAATAAGCTCTCCTATCTCACTAGTTATTATATGGTAACAATGCTAGGGGGTTCATTAATTTTGTCTCCGGGAGTTGAGAAAGTGTGTATGGGAGTAGCTAACATTTGTGATAAACTTTGAAAGATGAATATCAGTGATAAGATGGACAATGGCAGAGGGAACAGCACAAGCAAAGGCATCAAATGATGTCAAGTTTGGAAACAGCAAATAACCTGATATGGCTGAGAAATCAAGTTTGTGTTGAGAAAACTGAAAAGAGATGGTAAAGGTACAGGACTAGGCCTGATTAAGAAGTGTATTAAATACCAAGCCAAGACATATTGAATGAAGTGTATTAAATACCAAGCCAAGAAATATTGAAGGAAATGTATTAAATACCAAGCCAAGAAATACTGAAGATTCGAAGAAGAATTATATGGGCAGATCTGTGTTTCTAAGCTAATGAATGCAGACTGTAATGAGTAGTTCATAAACTGTAGAAACAAAGTGCACTTGGATTATGGGCAAGGGAGAGGTTAATTCCAATTCAGCATCTAATCCTTGGCAGAAGATGAAGTCCAAAGTGCAATTAAAAAAAAAAAAAGCTGCTCTGATTGCTAGTAATAACATTCTAATTTGGTCAGCTTTCAATGCTGAAAGTAGAAGGCAGGTCACTGAGATTCAGATTGACGAAAACCAAATTTGGGCCTTTTCTAGGGTACTTCCCAGTAGCATTTGGCTGTAGGTTCCCATGGCTCTCATCCACCAGAAGTCCCTTGGACATTTGGAAGGCTCAAATCTAGAATGAACTGGGAATTCCCTAAGCACCACAGAAGGCCTTTGAAGTTTTAAGACCTGAATCTGAACCAAATGACTTGGTTTATTTTTCACTGTAGTGGGAGGCCTGTCCCTTCTCTCAAGACCCAAGTAAACCCTCAGAGGCAATGTCAAGACTCCAGATAATCTGGGAACTGAGTGGTTTGGGCAGGATGAGTATTTACTGCTCTGAAATCATTGATCTGTGATGAACTTATGATTTTCCGTTTTGTGACAAAGGGGGATTTGCATGACTCACTGAAACCAAAGTCAAAGACTTGATGTAATTTTGTCCTTACCTTTTGTACCCAAACTCCTACATATAAAATATAAGCCTAAAGATTGATTATTCTGACTGAATTGGAATTCAGTTCAAACTTTTACACTATTTTTATTCCACAGAAGTGTTCAGTTTGACTAATAAAGAGAATAAACATTTTGACTGAATAGGATCCACCCTTGTCTTTGATATTTTGAGTGGTTAATTCCATTATCTCATGTAGATACCCATCAGTGACTCTGGAGTGTAATTTTTTTGCAACTCATTTTTATGATAGGATTGAAATTTCCAGTGTCAGTTTTTCCTTGAAATATAGATGTTCCTGCTCTTATGACTTCAGATGTTAATACTTATTTCCCTGTTAGGAAGTGTATTATGATGCCCCAAAGGGATCTCTCACATTTTCCTGTGATGACCTCATGAATCATTGGGAACTAATTTGTAACTAGACAATACAAATACATCTAGTTCAGACTTAAAAACTCGTTTTGTCTTATAAGTCCAAACATGAACCGGAATTTTATATAGAAATTACAAAATGGAGACTGAAATGATATTTCTACTTTTAGTTAATGACATCACTAATGAGATAATATTAATCTGAGAAATAAATTACTCTATACATTTCTACAGATGTCAATAGTACATTTTGTTTGGGGTAAATCAATCCCTACAGTATATATGCCTGTGGATTTATTTAAATCAACTTTCTTTCAATGAAACCTGTAAAGGAATATGCATATTTTCTCATTTTGAAGCGCTCAAAAAATAATCTCTTCTGGATGAGTTGCAATTATGTATATCTTGAATTACAGTTAATTGCAACTTGGCATTAGATTATAGGGAAAGATACAGCACAGGTGAATTGAAGTTTCCACGGGGACTTCCATGTTGGCTTACAGACTTCAAGTCTGTTGGTTTGAAAATTCAGACAATTCCGATTTGAAGGGCTTTTGGACCCTTATGGTATTTGTCTTTGGACAAAATTGAGCATATTTGCATGCATACTGATCTGCGGGAAATACGGAAGTGTGTTCTCCCATCAGACCATGGGGCTGTGCTCCCGCTGTCACAATGTGGCATGTCTGACAATCATTGTCTGCCCGAAGTGCCAACTCATGTCTGCTTTATCTCCAATCCATCTCAGTATAAATGGATGTTTGCAAGGCCTTGAGATCATACAAGTCACCTCAGGCGGTATAATAATTGTTCTGGCAGCAGAGCAGCTAGGCTATTTCATGGACATTTTGGGTTGGCAGAAAAGTGAATCAATTTTAAAAAGAGTGTGTAGCATTAGATAAATCCCAAGTCCCCATGGTCTTATCTGATGGTTTAGTTTGTTTTTCAAAAAGTGAGGTGGCCAGAGGTATTGGTGCTCTATTTCAAGCAGACTGAGAGTTTAATAGGAAGGTGCTGACAAGCAGCTGAAAGGTCATCAGTAGACACTCCTGTGCATCTAACTGGATTGAGAGTTGGCACCGGGCAACTGCATCTGGTGTAAATAGGTTTTTTGTTTCAGAGGGTTTCAGAACAGAATGCCAGCCCTGCTTCCCCGGGGTTAAGCATCTATTGTAATCAAGGCACTGATAGTTATCGATAACTGTCTTGTTATGTATTTTCTGTTTTGAGTATAAATAAAGCACTTACCCTTGGAATTGAGCACTCAACCGAGAACACATAGCACAAAGTGGAAGAAAGGATAGTCAGTGATCCTCTGAAGCAATATCATGGTAGTGGGCAGCAGCTATGGGAGTTGAGGGTTACAAATAAAATGGAAAACGTATGATCTGTTTTGTTTCTGGATACATTCCTGGGAGTCAGGTGAACCAAATAGACCCAGTCAGATAGAGAAAGATTAAAAAGTCCAAGGAGAGTCTCATCGAGGATTATCAATGGAAGTTGCATGAAAAACTTATTCCCATTATGTAAAAAGAAACTGAACCAGGGGAAATAATAGAAAAAAAAAATCTGAATGGTGGATCTTAATCTCTTAATTGATCTCTCCGCTCCAATTCTTCCTCCTTAGTATTCCCAAAGTTAGCTTCCTGAAACACAGGGCTGAACGTATTACTATTTTGTTTAAAAATGTTTAATCCATTGTCTATAAAATTCCATAATTTGGGATTCAAAACCCTCTACTATGTGTCTCCAATCTATGATGCCAACCTCATCTCTCACCCTGTGCCCAGTAGAACCAGTCTTTTCAATTCTCCCTTATACGTCTGCAATTCCTGCTCACATCCTTCCTCCTTCTAAAGCTGCCTCTGCTTCTGCTTCAGATGGCAAGATTCAAGAAAGCAGAGAATGTGTCTTAAATCTGGGCCATGACTATGAACCTTACTGGGTGCACAGTGCTGTGCTAAAAGATAGACTTTCATTGTCTTGTTTAATGCTGACAGCTACCCTATGAGGTGGCCCATTTTACACATGGGAAAACTATAGTAGAGAGAGTTTAATTAACTTGCCCAAGGTCACACAGCTAGTAAATGATGGAGCTAACGCCACATTATCTTAGTTCAAGAGCCTGTGTTCTGAATCTCTCTAATGAACTTGTATTACATCTATTCTTGTAATCAGCTCTCCTCCATCAGCACAATTTTTAGGCACAGTAAGTCGAATACTGGTCCATTAAATATGGTTAAACCAAAGCCTCACTAGGAAATATAAAGAATAGAATAGTTAAAGAGAGAAAAAATATATATTACCAAGAAACAGAATGAAATATGGACTTCAGAGAAAAGATTTGTAATAAAAAGGGAAATATGGTCTTCTCAGCAATCTAGGTTTTTGTACAGTAGATATGTAAGCAGCACTTTTGTCCCTTTTCTGTTTGTTCATCTCTGTTTTTCTCAGACCTTAATCATAAAAGTGATATCACTAGGTAGCGTTTAACCTAACTCCTGATTTTTGCTTTACTGAATGTACATAGTGCCTTGCCTAACCTGTTGATTCCTTTCCTGGATTAGAAGGAGTAATAATGAAGAATTAAGTAGTTAAAGAATGACTATCTACCCCTAGCTTCCCCTTGGTAAATTTGCAGGTGGACCACATGGGCAGGAGAGCATCCAAAGGAAGATCAGGAGAAGTCAGCAGGTCTGCACACAATGGAAAAATGACAAATATGACCTCCTTAATACTTAACTGAGATTATTTCCCCTTTTTCCCTTTAAAAATCGTCATAGCTGAGCAGAATCTTAGGAGTTGTTCTTGGGACATGAGTCCACCTTCTCCCCAGATTGCTGGCTTTCTGACTAAAGCAACTTTCCTTTCTTACAACATTTGCTTCTCAATTATTGGCTTTTGAGCAGTGAGCAGTCAAACCTGAGTTTGGTAACAGACACTGTCCTGTGGGTTAGGAAAGACATCAGAAGGAGAGATAACTTACCGTAACTGGACTAAAGACTAAGAACACTAGCTCTGGAAGAAGTTGGGGCAGGTGATGAGTGAGGCTTCAGACTTAACTGCAGGGGAAATCAACTTCCAATGCAAGGTTTCAACTGCACTCAATTAGGTCTTGAGCGAACACAGCAGATCTACGACTAGTCAGTGAAGGGTTGCTAAGCTGAAGACTTACTACGTAAAAACAAATCAAAGAAGACAAGCTGAGTGTGACAAGAAATCCATCAAAGCAGTGGCAATACCAAGACAAATAGTCCAAGTGACAATACAATGCAAGTGACATGGGCCAACTGAATTGAGAGAAAGGAGCTGAGTGCTGGCCAAGGAGGTGAAAGCTGGCTTTTGGAGAGAGGGCAGGAGTTGAGCTGAACAAAATGCAGAGAATTTGAGTAGGTAGAGAGAAGTGAGAGGAATTTCTCCATCAAATGTTAAAGACTATGAGTCAGGATCCCATGGAGATAATGTCTGTCACAATATTTCCTAAACGGTATTCCAGAAAACATGAATCCAGCCAGATGTTCTATGGAAAAAGGGTGAGTGGTTTAAGTAAGTCTTGGACGGGCTGAGCTCTACAGGCTTCTTCTGCAAATTCAGGGCATTCATTATTAGCATATTGGGGGCTCTGAGAAGCCCCACAGTAGCAGCAGTACTAGTACTAGTATTACTAGTACTAATAGCAGCAACTTACATTTACTGAGTTCTTACTAAATGCCAGCCACTGGGCTAAGATTTTACATGGGGTCCCTACATGTATCATTCCTTATGTGATGTGTGTATTACCACCATCATTAGATAACTAAGGAAACTAAGGCTTGGATAATAGACAAATCACCCAGTGTCCTGCAGCTAGAAAAGTGGTAGGACTGAGGCTCTAAATCAAGCACTCTGACCCTGAAATATATGCCCTTAAAAGCCACATTATGACTGCATCCCACTAAGCATTCTTATTTAAGTTTTTTTATGCAAACCTTTTGAACTATAACATATGCACCTTGTTTCTCATTCCCTGTAACTTCTCTTTGATCTAATAAACCTCCCATTCAAGCCAGCATTTTGCATGAAAACTGTGCAGTGAGAGGTGTCTTGTCTGGGTGCTGTGTTTGGTTATAACTTTGGTCTAGTTCTCTTCTTAGATAAAAAAAAACCTTTCACCCTGATTTACTTACTAAGCAACACCCCGCAAATTTGAGACATATCATGCTTGAGAAGATCCTGATTTTCACTGACAGAGCAGATCAGCAGAGTCAAAATGATATCTTCCCCTGGTCCCTTTCCACCAATTTCTGCCTCCACTAACTAAAACAAAATGCAAAATAGCCCTTGGTTGGTACATTGATTATGATTCTATTTCATCTTCCTGCCAGAAATCTTCCTGAATTAACTAAGAAAATATCTATGGCAATGCCTTACCCATTTTTTAGTGGGTATGTTATATTTCACAACTAAACTGTTTAAAAATATATCAGTAGAACAAAAATAACCCTTGGGGCTGACCAAGGGGGTATTCTTTCAAAATTCCTTCCAGGAAAATGTTGACTCTTAGGCAATTGGACACCAAGCTGATAATATTGGGGGTTTACAGAACAAATTCCTTGTGAATACCAATGTGGGTGAAAAATGTTTAGAAACAACATCAGAACCATCTTATGGGGTATGCATTTGGCATTTGCATTGCAAGTCTGAAATTAATAGTAATTCATGAAAGGTTTTTCCAGGAGAGGCTGGAAGTTCCAGGGCAGGGCAAGGGCAAGGAGTAGATTTCTGTAGTAGCTTTGCTTGTGACCCTACCGGGTAACACCCAGGAGAAAACTCAGTGACAGCCACCAGAAGATGAATGTCTCCAGGGAGGCAGGTCAGGAGGGGACACTGTTCAGTCTGCAGTCTAGAAGGAGAGAAGCCTCGTTTCCCAGCCCTTCTTGCCTGCTCTGAACTCCTTTTCCCCTTATCCGTACACCTCGTGCTCCTTTAGCTAAGACCTTAAGGTATCTGCCATTCCCTGAATCTCCATCTACTTGGGTAATTTAAAAAACAAACACCTCAATCAGCTTCATAATTGATTCCCAGTTGATGGAAGGTGCTGCCTTTCTGCATTTGCCCAACATGTCACTGAAAAATCAAGCAGCGAATTTCCCAGGGCCTACCAAAGGAATGATTAACTTGGTGAACCATCTGAGCCTGTTGACAACCCTTTCCTGTTGACAGCTGGTTTTCTTAAACAAGTTAGTACCTGCTGAAGTGGGTTGGATTTGACCTGATCCACCACAGCTGATGTCTTTAAAAGCACACAAAACAGCCCCACACTTTATTTGTAAACTACCACCATGTAGTTAAATAGGTGCTCAATGAATAAATACAGGAAGATATTGCAGCTCTGTTCAGGGAGCATGAAATACAACTTGCTAAGCTGCAGTCTATTTTTCCCAGGCAAGACACACGGTGTAATTTTTTTCCTTTTGATTACATGATGTCAGCACATACTCCATCGCCTCCTGTATAAACTGACACTTGACAGGCCTATTTCAGTGTATTCTAAGCCTTCACCAGCACAGTTAGTGTTTCTAAGCTTCTAGGAGCAGTCACCAGAATGGCAGTGAGTCTGGCTTGATTACCAGGCTGGAAAGCTTTGAGAGAGCCCAGAGCTGTTCCCTTTACATAAGCCTTCAAATCAGAAGCCTCCACTTAATCGTCTTTAGAAATGCCCCACCTTTGGGGGAAGTAACCACATGGTTCTTAATGGTTTCAAAAAAGAAATACGTATTCAGTCACTGTGGATCCAGAGCATAACAGAGCCATGCTGGTCTCAGCAGGTCACATTTCTAAATACGAAATTGGTTGAGATGAATCTGGGAGAAAGAGAACTGCCTTCTTGCCCAGGGATTTGAGGAGGCTTTTGAGAGACTTAAGCATCCAAATGTTACTGGATCCTAGTGAATTTTTTTATTACTACCTATGAGGAATGCATGTGTGTGTGTGTGTGTGTGTGTGTGTGTGTGTGTGTGTGTGTGTTTGATAGTAGAAGGGGTTGAGGCAGAGCAGAGAAGAAAAAGTCACAGTGTCTGTAGAGGAGAATTTCTCTGCAAAAGAGCCCTGATCTGAGATAGAATCTTTTGTCTCTCTTTTTAGAAATCCTTCTCCTCCCCACGCAATTCCCATGTCTGGTGAGGCCCAGGACTAATAATAATTCCTCAGAGAATCTGGCCTGTTTGAAAATCCACAAAATGGATTTTCAAAATAAACAGCATCCAAATGAGGGTGTACTCTAGAATATATACCAGCAAGAAAGTGATGGTAACCACTTCATGGTTATTTACTACTCCCAGGAAGGCAAAGTTATTTCTTCTGAAGTTGTCATCTTTCCAGGTCAGGACTCAGCTAAGCCCAAAGCTGGAAATGTTTTTATTCCAGTGACCAGCTGTCACACCAAAAGGGAGGGCACAACCCTCCTGGTGGAAGTGTGTCTGGGTCATCTTCCCAAGAGGTGGGATGTCGCTTTGGCTGGCTGAACAGCTTGCCAGTGACATCACACAGAGAGCTCAAACCACCTACAGAAACTCCCCCAGGCTGCAGCCCCTCAGCATTACGGGGTGGGTGAGAGGAGCATGGACTTCAGGGCTGGGCACATCTAAGCTTAACTCCACGTTCCCTCACTGATTCTGCGATGCTGCTCAGGTCAACGCCTACAAAATGAGGTTGGAAATACTCCTTGGGCAGCTGTAAGAATTGAGTGATCTAGCCTATGAAGGCCTGAAACATCGGAGTTCAAACACGTAATCGTCCCCACTTAGGAATATTGTACCTGTGAGTAATCATGTTTATAAAACAGAGGTCGCCTTATCAGTGGAGACTCCTGATGGGACACCACCTTAAAATACCTGTAACAACCTTCAGTTGTCAGCAAACAGCAGTCTCCTGCTCAGCCCTTTCCAGTTCTAGAGAAGACCTTTCTGCCTCCCTCGGAAAGGCAGCCCCACCAGCACAAGTGGCAGGTCTTCGACGGATGATGGGGCGACTTCTGAGAGTCCTCATTCCCTCCCTCAATTTCATCAGCACAACCAGATGCGGATTTACCATGAAGTTAATAACGCTTAAGCCCGCCGAGCTCCCCGCACCCGCGGCCCGCGCCGCGCGCCGCTCCGGCCCCGCAGCCCCGAGGCAGCCCCTGGCGAGGCCTGGCAGGTCCAGCCCCGGTGCACAGCTCGGTCCAGTCGGGGCGGCGGCGGAGGGCGCTGAGCCGAGATGCGATGGCTGGGGGGCACCGTGCTGTGCCTGCTGCTGGCGGCGGCGGTCCCCACGGCCCCCGCGCCAGCCCCGCCAGTGACCCCGGCTTCGTTCGAGCCCGGCCCGGCTCTCAGCTCCCCGCAGGAGGCGGCCACCCTCAACGAGCTGCTCCGCGAGGTCGAGGAACTGATGGAGGGCACGCAGCACGAACTGCGCAGCGCGGGGCAGGAGGTGGAGGCAGAAGAGGCTGCTGCTAAAACGACGTCAGAAGTGAGCCCGGCACGCTTACCTCCCGGCTATCACAGTGAGACCGACACGGAAACCAAGGCTGGAAACAACACAATCCACGTCCACCGAGAAATTCACAAGGTCACCGACAACCAGACCGGACAGATGGTCTTTTCAGAGACGGTCATTACGTCAATGGGCGACGAAGAAGGCAAAAGGAGCCACGAGTGCATCACTGATGAGGACTGTGGGCCTGGTACTCCTGCCAGCCGTGCCGGGACCAGCAGACACTCTGCACCCGGGACAGCGAGTGTGGTGGAGACCCGCTGTGCGTCTGGGGTCACTGCACCAAAACGGCCACCGAAGGCGGCAACGGGACCATCTGTGACAGCCAGAGGGACTGCCAGCCGGGGCTGTGCTATGCCTTCCAGAGAGGTCTGTTGTCTCCTGTGTGCACACCCCTGCCCGTGGAGGGTGAGCTCTGCCACGACCCCGCCAGCCGGCTTCTGGATCTCATCACCTGGGAGCTGGAGCCTGATGGAGCTTTGGACCGATGCCCATGTGCCAGTGGCCTCCTCTGCCAGCCTCATAGCCACAGCCTGGTGTACATGTGCAAGCCCCCCTTCGTCGGGGGCCGCGATGAGGACGGAGCGAACCTGGTGCCCAGAGACGTCCCCGACGAGTACGAAGACGGCGGCTTCATCGAGGAGGTGCGCTGGGAGCTGGAGAACCTGGAGAGGAGCCTGTAGGTGGAAATGGCTCTCAGGGAGCTCGGGGCCGCCTTGGAGCTGCTGGAGGGAGAGGAGATTTAGACCCAGGCCTGTTCTGTGGGTAGACATGCAACAGAAGTAGTTAATTTATTTCCCTAGCTGTGTCCCTAGGTGTGGGCTCACCAGGCTTTTTTTCCGTGGCCTCTTCCCAGTACATTTTCCCCTCTGGCTTGAAACAACATGAGGGGCTGCATCCTTGCCCAGCACCCACCCCCCTCCTCCATGCATCACAATCCTGGTGTCCGGGGAAGACCAGGGTGTGGCAGGCTGAAGGTAGAATAGGGCTGCTAAACTGGTCCAAAGTATTGGCTGCTTCGCCTCTGCTGGTTGGCAGACGGCACGTTTCGTTTTGTATGACATTGCCTCGAGAATAGTTGGAGGGGAGGAGATGGAAAAGAATGCAGAATTTCCCCACGATGGGTTTTGGGGAAATGTTGACTCTCAAACACGTGGCGAAGAATGCCCTGCTTTGCAAACGTAAACCTGCGAAAATGCAACAAGTGAATCTTTCATGCCGTTCTCCCCATGGGCACAGGCAAGCGCTGCCCTCAGCTGCTGCAGGTGAAACGTTCTCACTCCGCGTTGCCTGCATTCATCCTCTCAGCAGGGTTACTCAGCTCCTACCTCTGTGCCAGGGCAGCAGTGTCATGTCCTCTCACCACAGCCTGGTGAAGGGGGCGTTGGTGTCCCCGTCTGTCAGGATCTCGGAGGCTCAGAGATGTCAAGTGGCTTGCCAAGTCACACAGCTAGTGAAGACCAGAGCAGGATGTCACCCACGTGTGATTCCAAGCCCAGTGCTCTCCCCATCAGCCTCGGTGCCACCAAAAGTACCCCCTATGAGGATGAAGAATGAGATTTTTCCTTTTTTTTTTTTTTTGAGGAACATCTGGAACTAAGGTCAAACTAGTTCACACATCCCTGTAAGATTAAAGTTCTGCTGTTAGAAAAACAGCGTTCTCCCCAGCTTTCTCCCCAGCGTGGGTGGCCATCACTCCAGTGGAGACAGAGGTATTGACACTGTCCCCTGTGGCAGTCAGTTATATCAGTAACTTTGAAGGTACACATGACTGGAGCATAATATGTAAGTTAACGTGCCAGAAACAGTACTTAGGTAATCTTAGGGCCAGGATTATAAATGAAATTTGCAAAATCAATTACCAGCAACTGAAGACCATTATTGACTGCATGGAGAAAATCAAGCCAAGCAAGACTTTGTGAAATATGGTTGTAATATCCAAGCTAAGAGCACTGAATTGTATGCTGTTCCATAAATGGTATTTTCAAGTGTCATGGACTGTTTCCATCATGTATTCAGAGTTATTAAATGTTAAAGTCACACACAATTGTATAAGCATGCTTTCTTCAAGTTTTAAATTATGTATAAACATATGTTGCATTTAGAAATCAAGCATAAATCACTTAAACTACAAAAATAAAAAAGAAATAAAAAATAAAGCTTAAGCTTCAGGGCCCTTTAATTGTAATGGCCCATTCCAATGCCTTATACCCAACTTAGAACTTATAATATTTATGTTCTTTTTCTTAAAGAGGATCTCTCAGATTGTATAAGTTCTGGACCTTCAAAAATATAGACCTGTCCCTGGACTCACCATAAGGATAGTGTTTTCCTTATTTTACAGCTAAAGAAATGAAATACCTGAGATGATCAGGAATAAGACCTGAGCGTCTTAGTTCCAGCCTCAAGCTTAACCTTCTACATAAGCTGCCTGCCTTACACAGGCACCATCTCCACCTTGGGTCACCTCTCCCTCCTCTGGCCATACCCCAGACTGTGCAAGCTAACTAGCAAAGAGAAAAGTGGAGATTCTGTAACCCCACATCTTACCAATAACTACAACTAAGACTCATATTTTATCACATAAGTAGTAGATAATTTTCATTTTATATAAATATAAAATTTTGTCCCAGACTAAAGCAAACTGTAATAATGACACAGCTGTAAATTATTATATTAACAAAAAAGGTCTAAATTATTTCCTCCCAACATTTAATGAATACAGTTGCTTAATGAATTTCCCAAATGCACTGCCTTCCCCCATTCCATGTTCCCATTCCAACACTGGAATCATGCAGCTGTTGGGAAGACCAGTGATTCCCATGTCATCCTTCCAGAATACAATTTATTTGCCAAAAAGAAAGACTGAAAAATAGAGAGAGAGGGAGACTAAATTGTCTTTGATCAGTGGGAATTAGTTGCAAATGCTCAATAAAAATAAAAGCTGGATTTGACTTGTAGTATGTTTAGGACTTCAGTGATGCAATCACCCAAATTTAGAATTTATAAGGTTGCTTTGTTCAGTTCCTTCAGCTCAGTTCCCATATAAATGTTTGCTCTCAGGGCAAAAACATGAAGCATCTGGATGGAATCTATTCTGGCTTCAGGAAGACAAAATGCCAACCCTGTAGAAAAACTGTCCGTCTTTAAATTCAAATCCAAGCAACTTGCACCCCAACCAAAGTCTGTTTCTCTACATCTTTATAAATGACATGATTTAAATCATCTGTGTGGTGATTCTCTTTTCCCTATTCTTTGCAATCTTTTGGAGTGAATGTGGTGCTTGTTAACGTAAGGAACTGATAGTTTGTTGTCATTTTCCATGGTCTTGACATTTGGGAACATTTGTAATCAATAAAGGCAGACACGAGGAAACAAATTTGATAACTGCTTTTAAGGAATAAAGATAGAATATTAAAACAGGATTCAAAAGAAGTACCCTTACCCCAAACCTAATAAATCCACAGCTTGAAATTTTTGATTAACTAGCTGTCATGTCATCCAACCTACTTCTGCATATTTAAGAGAGCTTCTTCTCATCCACACTTGCCCTCATCCCACACACAATACCATACTGTTCAGGGACCAGTAACAAATTAGTTCACTAATGTCCATTAATTCCACTGGGCACTTGGAAATGCCAACCAGACAGTCCTGGGCAAAATCGTAACACAAAGCCACGATGGTGGCTACGTGCCACCACCTTCCTTTTCTTTACGGCATTCGTCTTTCACTTATTCACTAGTAAAAACACCAGTTCTTTCTTTGCCATATGGTTACACAGGGTGGCCCATCGTAGCTGCAGAATCCGCTGCGTTGAGCAGTGTCTCCTGTCTAAGCCGTTTCCTCACGCCTCTCTCCACAACAGCATCTCTCTGTCCACTGGCTGACTTCACAAGGTCATAACCTAAAACGGGCCTCTAACTTACATTCAGTTTTGCTGGTGGGACTGGATTATCTGAGCTCTGTATCATCATGGAAAAAATCTCCATTCTGCATTTAATGATGGATTCCAGTGGAATATGGTGATACTTTTAAATAAAGTTTTGTTTTGTTTTGTTTTGTTTTGTTCTGTTTTCTAATAGGGACCCATAATAGTAATAGTGTCTTAACCCAAAGAAGTGATTCCAATACGAAAATGCCAAATAGTGATGGAAGAAGGATGACTAGCAGGGTCCCAAAAGGCAGAAAATCACTGGCATTTCTCAAGTCATACCTCCCAGGAGGCTCCCGCTGTCTAAACTTTTCACATGATGGAACTATTAGGACTACAACCATATGATATTATTGTTTAATTAGAGCAGAATTTTCCAGACAGTTTTCCAGGGTATCCATGGTTCTGCAGTGCTCAAGAATCTTGAGTAGTAGTGTCAGAAACAACCTGGGAAGGGGAAGAAGATGCGGAGTTGCAATGGGGGGCTCTGAGCACCCCACCCTAGCATCGCTCTAAGAGGTCCACTTCTACTTTATTTATAAGCTGAGATTTAGTCATATTTCATCTATAAAGCAGTACCCTAATAAAATGCCTAGATTACCCTACTTAACTAGGCTAATAAAATTCATGAAGAATAAGAGGAAAACTTAATTCCTTTCTCTGATCAGGACAGTCCCTCTATCTGTTTGGCACTGGTTCTAGGAGTGATATTTTATGCTCGAGAGCCAGTCTTCTTTCTCAAAGGTAAAAGGATGGAGCTTTAGAAACCCTTTACATGTAAGGCGTTCCTGTTCCCCTGTGGAAAGCTACAGGGTCTGTGGTTCCAGCTACAGGTGTATATGTCTACACTTTCTGGCTTAGGGATAAGAAAAATCAGACACATAGACCAATTAGAGCATCTAATGCCAAAATTCAATCATGAGACACATAGAATGATCCTGCTCATCACAGGACATAAGTGAACCTCAAGAAGGCAGAAGTATCGTTTTAAAATCAATTTTTAAAAATAGTCTTGGTCCTGTGAGATCACTCTTGCCCCTGTGATATTCAGAAAGGTGAAACAGCTTCCACACAGTACCTCTGACACTTACATGAAGTGGAATCTATGTGGAATTACCTAGATGGTTATTTACTATATTTATCCCTGGCTTACTTATGATGGATGCTAAGTATCAAAACCAAAGAAGGAGGGAAGTCATTTGACAATACTGCTGTCTAAGGTCTCTGGGCCAGATATCTTCATCGAATTTAAAAATAACCTGGCTCTACATGATCCATGTTAAAAAAGACCACACAGCCCATTTTCTCAGCTGTGGAACTTTGAAGCACAGAGGTGGAGTGGATCAAGATAAAACCAGGCTAGCTGCTTCTGTGGTAGACAGCGTTTAGTCCCCTCCCATTTGTGTGGGTGAAACAAACTCTGGAGCATGTTTTTTAGCACATTCCGCCTACTCCCCATCCTTGCTTCCTTCTTTAGGAAATAGACTCTTCTACTGGTCCCGAAGGTGATGAAAATGCAGGCTCGGGTATGTGCATTATTTCCTAGTATAAGACAACAAATGAAGAAAAATGTAGAAAATGTTTTAGAGAAGTTGTAGCATCTCCAAACAGAAAATAAAATACAGTAAATTACCATCTAGCTGGCTTGCAAACAATTACAAAACCAGAAACCAAAAGCATTTTGCACGTTGTGCATTCTTTTTTGAGAAAGAGACAAATGACAAGTAAACAACCTGTCATCAGGGATGTACTCAATGTCCAGAGATTGCCTAAGGCTCTACGGCAATTGGGCCTCATTGTCTAAGTCTTCCGGGTTCTTTATTATTCCAGGATGAGTCTGTGTTTAGTCCTGGACCTCAGGTTCATATAGACCTCAGATTCAATATATGCAGAACAATTTGAGGGTTTAGTTTTCTAAGTCTTTGAAATCTGGAGGTCCACGTAGGTAAGCATGGGAAACTATAACCTTCTGATACGTATATGTTCCTCTCTATCATGGATTACAGCCTCAACAAAATATCTAAGGGCTGTTCTCTCCTATCCTGCAGAAGGATCTACCACCTGATGCTGGGAGCGCTTGGAGGTAGGTGCTGGGAATCTCTCCTTCCTATAGAACAAACCTCCATGGAAGGGGAATAATTTCTCATAGAAAAATCTAGGTGTTAGGGGAAAGGGACAGAGCTGACCAAGCTCTGGGTACCTTGGGGCCACACATCTACCAGCAGAGCCCCTTGAGTCCCCCTCCTCTAGAGTTCACTCCTAGAAGGTAGAGTTCTTTAATAGTTATTCAACTTTTACTTTTGAAGAAGAGCGCTGGTTTTCCATTCCTAAAAATTATATTCTTTTTTTAATGATCAAATGAAGGTATTTTCCTGAAAGTAACAGATCGTTGTAAATGTATTTGGAATTATAGTTCATGTCACAGTTTTTCCTTCACTTTATCCAGTTTTTCCTTTAACTGGGTGGGATTCGTCACTCACACTCACTTAGGTTAGCGGTAGGTAATTAACATGGGTATACTTCCAAAGACTTCTTCCAAATACATTTAAGAGTTCCTTTTGCTAGCCTTCATAGGCTGCATTCCCTGGGAAAGAGACTCTGAGATTTGCATGCAGAAGCTTTAACGGGGAGCACACTCACGGATAGCACTGGTGAGGGGTGAGGGAAGCAGGACCCAGCAGAGGGAAGAGCTGAAACGTGCTCCAGTTGCAGGAGCCCCCTCAGCCAGCCTCATGAGGAGCCCCAGAGGTGGACTGGCCCTTCGGACTTGTTCCATCTATGCAAAGGTCCTCGTTTTGTATCCCCCAAATCAATCAGTCTATGGGTGTGGGCTGCCTCCACAGAGGAAATGTAACCTTGGACAAAGCAACTTCCCTCAAATGGAGGACAATTCTCCAAAGAGGGACTCAGCTATGGGCCATCAGTGGCCAACCTTCCTGCCAGCTGGACAAGGAGTCCTCAGTCCCAGTGGGGAATCCAGGTGGCATAACACAGCATCCACTACTTTCTATCCTTTGCGTGCCATTTGCCTCTGCTAAAGAGCTCATCCTATATGAAAATAGCTGTTCCCAGATTGGACTGATCTCTTTTCCTAGAGAAAATTACAAGATGAAGGTTAATGGGACAAACTACAGCCCCCAGCACTGCAGCTAGTTTTTAAACTGCAGCTGGCACTCCTCTTTTCCCTCCTTTACCGCCCATTTTAGAGTCCTCCTATCCTTGATTAGGACCTCCTTTGCTCTTGGTAATTTACTTAGTTGGGTAACCAAGACTCTCATCTTTGAGGGGTCTGGGCTCCTATTAACATGCCCGTCTCATGCCTGGGCATTTGTCCAAGTACCATCCAGAGGGGTAAGGGTATGCCAGGTCATGCCCCAGTGGATCATCCAGTGCCAAACAAATTCTTCCCTGCCCTCACCGTGTAACAGCAGTTTTACCTTTCTGAATGGTCAGGGTCAGTTATCGACACCAGGCTGGTGATCCTGTGCCTTGCCTGCTTGTCTTTTGACACAGGGATAAAAGTGATAGATTCGCAGCCATAGTGTAAAGTTTAATGGGACACTCACTGTCCCATGGTGGAAATGCTCCCCCTCTATGACTCAGGAAAACCTACAGAGCCTAGAGTTATGAGAGCAACAAATTCCCCCAAGGGATCATTGGTTGTGATGATAGCAGGGCCACTCCTACTTCTACCCTTTAGTTCCTGGACCAAGTATTCCTCCTGTCTGGGACACAGCACCGTATAACAGTCGACGATTTAGAGCATATACTGCAGCCTAGGGAAGGGCTCCCCTTGCCTTTAGAGAATAGTCTCTAATCCAGTACCTTATCTTAACCTTCAAAGAATCATTCCATCACTCTATCAGGCCATCAGTTTGGGGGTGGTATGGTTTATATAACAGTGGATTCCATGGTGATGTGTTTACTGCCACATCTTCTTTACCATAGAACAGGTCCTTCGGTTTGATACAAGGTTATGTAAGATCTCATGCCCCTAGATCAAATTGTTTGGTCCTCAATGGTGCTGGCTAAAGCCCTGTGGGCAGGAAAAGTAAACTCATACCCAAAATATTACTATCAAAATAAATATCGGCCATTTTCAGGGTAGAAGAGGTTCAATATAATCAAATTCCTACCAAGTGGCTAGTTGGTTTCCTCAAGGAATGGTCTTCCTCCCCAGATCACTTATCCCTAATATTTCCCCTACCCTCTCTTTTTTTTTAAATGGTGGTTGTTTTTTTTTTTAATTTATTTATTTATGGCTGTGTTGGGTCTTCGTTTCTGTGCGAGGTCTTTCTCTAGTTGTGGCAAGTGGGGGCCACTCTTCATCGCAGTGCGCAGGCCTCTAACTATCGCGGCCTTTCTTGTTTTTGGAGCACAGGCTCCAGATGCGCAGGCTCAGTAATTGTGGCTCACGGGCCCAGTTGCTCCGCGGCACATGGGATCTTCCCAGACCAGGGCTCGAACCCGTGTCCCCTGCATCGGCAGGCAGACTCTCAACCACTGCGCCACCAGGGAAGCCCCCCCCTACCCTCTCTTGATCAACCAGACAAGCACCACAAGTGCCTTTCCCCACTGCATATACCTCTAATTCTATTAGGTCTGCTGAAATGTATACTTTGATCACAGGCTGAACCTGCTGCAGAGCCCTGTCCTGACTGCTCTGTGTCACACTCAAAGCTGGTAGCTTTTTATATCACTTGGTCAGTCAGGGCACATGGTAAGGAACCAGTGTGGGAGTTCTTCAAACTACCAAGTATATCCATGCCAAGCATCCATTCAGAGACTGAAGATAAATGGTTCCCTGGTCATGGACTCAGAAGACCTGTGAGCCATAAGACCTGAGCCAAAATTCTCTTTATTACTTGGTCCTCATATGTCCCCACCTTATCAACCAGATCCTATGTCCAAAAGTCCTTAAAATGTCTTGATATTCTTCTATTCTCATTATACGAGGATTTGAGTAAGGGAGTATAGTTGCCTTTGAGGAAGCCTTGGCATAATCTTTACTGAATATATGTGCCATGGTTTCACAATGTTCTTCCTTGTAAGGACTCATCATCTCCCTGTTTACAGTGAGTCTTGGCTCTGAACACTGGCCCAGTTTTGGAAACTGGTCAAGAGATGATGACTTTTGATTGGAACAATCGCCTGCTATCTGCTGAGCATCATTCTTGTTTTCCTCTGTTGTACACAACTGAGCAATACCCTTGTTGGCTGACAATTTATCCTGCCCCAGGGAATATCATGCTCTCTTCACCACATACCCATAGCTATTTTTAGGTCAGGTCCCCTAGATCCACTTGGACCTTGCTCCTCCTTATAATAAATGCACCCACTTTGTTTCTGCCAGTTAAGCACCATCAGCTGGCATCTATTTTTACAGAATCATATCATCTACATTGCTATCAAGGAGCCCAACTGCATGAGAGCAACTCTCTAAATCAGTGCCGACCTACAAAGGACAGCTCCCTTTGTACTTCTTAAGAATGCTGGCACTTTCTCATTAGCATTTGGTAAAGGAAGTATTCTCAGACCCTCCCACTGAACATAGACAATTAGTAGGTTTTCTGGCCATATGTAGTAAATCCATTATAGCAGGCTCAATTCCTTGAGACTTTTGATCTTTTCCTCTACACAAAAGTTCTGACATTTCTACTTCATTTAATGTGATCCAACACTTTTCCATATTTTCAAGGGTCAACCCAGTGTTAGATTAATAACATCCCCTGGGATCTTGCCAATATTAAATCCAGTATCACAGGAGAGTGTTCCCGTAGTAATAAACTCTCTTTTATCTAACTTTAATTTCTTTCTTTCTTGTTCTATTACCCTCAAGATCCAGTCCTGTATATGCTCTTCCAAGCAGTGTGTTCACACCCTCCCTGGGCATCTTAGCTTGGGCGGCCATAATAAAATTCCATAGACCGGGTGGCTTAAACAATAGAAATTTATTTTCTCACAGTTCTGAAGGCTTGGAAGTTCAAGATCAGGTGCCAGCAAATTCAGTTCCAGGAGAGAGCTCTCTTTCCTGCTTACAGATGGCCGCCTTCTCACTGTATCCTCATGTGGTCAAGATAGAGAGCTCTGGTGTCCTTCCCTTTTATAAGATCACCACCCCTATCAGAGTAGGGCCCCATCCTTATGACCTCACTTAATTTTTATCACCTCTTCATAGGCCCTCTCTCTAAGTACAGTCACATTGGATGTTAGGGCTTCAAAATATGGATTTCATGGAGGCCACAAACATTTACTCCATAACACTGGATTCTTGCCCAAGGATTAAATACTGCATTTGAGAAAGTGCTACCATATCAATAACTATCACCCAAATTTATGTTCTGTTCTGCTGTGGTATAATAAGAAATATATTTGGTCTCTGTCCTTGCTTCCTGGCACAGGGCTCCAGAAATCCTGGTAATTTCTTGAGTGAGAGAAGTATCTTTTGTTCTTCATAAGAAGAACTTTTTGAACACACCTGAATTTATGTTAATGTGGTGACTTAGGGTGGGGCCCCTATATAGCCTCAGGATGGGGCTATACGCCAGGAAGACCGAGTGATTAGATTGGTCTTCCAGCTCCACCCACCGGCTTCTGAGAAGAGGAAGGATTGTGGGCTTTAGAGATTAAGCTCTCTAAAAAATTTTTGAACAATGAGCTTCTGAGTTAGTAAACACATCAAGGTGCTAGGAGACTGTGCCCAGAAAGGGCATGGAAAATGCAAGCATCCCCTTCGACCAATACCTTGCCCTATACACCTCTTCCACCTGGCTGCTCCTGCATTCTAACATGTTATAATAAATTGGTACATGTAAGAAAGTGTTTCTCTGAGTTCTGTGAGCCATTATGGAAAATTATTGAACGCAAGGAGGAGGCTGTTGTAACCTCTGATACCTAGCTGCTAGGTCAGACATGCAGGAGATGGCTGGCACTTGCGATTGGCCTCTGAAACAGGGGCAGTCTTGTGGGATTGAGCCCTTGACCTGTGGGGTCTGCATTAACTCCGGATAGTTGGTGTCAGAGTTGAGTTTAATTTGTAGGGCACTCTGTCAGTGTCCATTGAGAACTGGAGAGCTTCTTGGCATGGGAAAAAAGCCCGGACATCTGAGTGTAGAGGAGAAAAATAGAGTTTCCTTTACACCTGCCTTCTCCTCCAATCCAGTGCTGTGCCTTCTCTCCTGGTCCTGCCAGTATATGTTGATTCGTTCTTGCAGCTTTTTGGGGTATAGACCCTTTCCTCCTTTGGCAGGCTCAGCACATTCCCAGCTAGCTTCTGTGCTTCTCAGAATGATAGACGGAAGAGTAGATGAAAGTAGAATGAGGGGTTGCTTGCTGTCTGTAGGCAAAATTCTCTGTAACATATTCAAGCAGGTGGGAAGAACCAGACTTTGCCAAGGAGGAGTGACCCACTCCTACAGGCCCACAGTGCTCTACGAAGCCAGGGATTTTTTTTTAAATTTAATTTAATTTATTTATTTTTATACAACAGGTTCTTATTAGTTATCTATTTTATACCTATTAGTGTATATATGTCAATCCCAATCTCACAATTCATCCCACCACCACCACCCTCCCGCCCTGCATTCCCCCCTTAGTGTCCATACGTTCGTTCTCTACATCTGTGTCTCTATTTCTGTCTTGCAAAATGGTTCACCTGTACCATTTTTCTAGATTTCACATATATGCATTAATATACGATATTTGTTTTTCTCTTTCTGACTTACTTCACTCTGTATGACAGTCTCTAGGTCTATCCACGTCTCTATAAATGACCCAATTTCGTTCCTTTTTATGGCTGAGTAATATTCCATTGTATATATGTACCACATCTTCTTTATCCATTTGTCTGTCAATGGGCATTTAGGTTGCTTCCATGTCCTGGCTATTGTAAATAGTGCTGCAATGAACATTGGGATGCATGTGTATTTTTGAATTATGGTTTTCTCTGGGTATATGCCCAGTAGTGGGATTGCTGGGTCATATGGTAGTTCTATTTTTAGTTTTTTAAGGAATCTCCATACTGTTTTCCATAGTGAAGCCAGGGATTTTTCAGTGCATCAACTTAGATGTATTCATCCCAAGTCACAGGTCCCCACTCTTTCAAATCAGAGCCCTGATACTGACACAAAAGGTCAGTCATGACTGAGAACCCAACATTCTTTGGAGCTATTCCCTTGGCTATAGATGAGATAAAAATCTTTTTGTGTTGCCAAGGAGATGATTATGGGCTGAATTATGTCCTCTCAAAGTTCATGTGATGAAATCCTAACCCCTAGTACCTCAGAATGTGGCTGTATTTGGAGATAGATTCTTTAAAGAGATAATTAAGTTAAAATGATAATAATTAGAGTGGGCCCTAATCCAATATGACGGCTGCTCTTATAAGAAGAGGAAATGTGGGCACAAACATGTATAGAGGGAGAATGTCATGTGAGCATGAAGAAGGCCATCTACATGTCAAGAAGAGAGGCCTGGGACAGATCCTTCCCTTGCAGAAGGAATCAACACTGCTGAAACCTTGAGCTTGAACTTCTACCCTCTAGAACTGTGAGAAAATATATTTCTGTTGTTTAAGCCACCCAGTCTTTAGTGCTTTGTTATAGTAGCTCTAGTAAACTAATACAGAGGCCCCCTGGCTTTCACACAACACCTTCTAGTTGTTATTAATCATTCTTAACCTTTTAGCATCCTTCTCTAGTGCATCAGTGGACCCCAGCAACAGTCACCCAATACTGTAGTCCCAATAATTACTATTTCCCTTAAACCTCACAAATGCAATTGCTCCTGCTGGTAGGTGACCAAGCTCCCAAATCCCATTTTACAGTCTTCTTAAGAACACTTCTGTTGTCAACTGCCATAGGTCAGTTCAACAGGAAAAAAAGATTATGAAACCCTAAGATTTGCATGTGGGATGTTTACTGAGAAGTGCACTTGGCAACCACACCTGTTGAGGAATGAGGAGAAAAATGGAGCGGAGGAGGAAGATGAACCGTGATGTAGTTACAATAGGAGCTTCTAGAACTGAAGAGTTACCCTAATTGAGACACAGGAGTCAGACCTTCATACACCCACGTTGACCACGTATCAGATGCAGGCTGCCCCCAAAAAGAAGTGTAACCTTGAAAGAAGCAGCTTTGCTTAATCAGGGTAATTCCTGGAGAGTGAATCAATTGTTTTCAGTCAGCAGCCTTGGTCCTGGGGTGGGAATGAGGGCTTCACTGTATCTGTCAGTCTACCTCATGGGCCAATCCACTTTTCTTACCACATTTCCAAAAAACATGCACATTCCACTGTTCTTTACCATAATAGAGCCTTATGCTTTATAGGAAACATTTGATGGTCCTAGGCATTAGGATGACAAAGGCCTATGCATTCTTCTAGGAAAGGGAATGTAAATGACTTCTACTCTTCCTTAAGGAGTCAACTGCCAAATCCAGACCCCAAAGATGGTCATGGGAATTTTGCTACAGAAGAAAGAAATAGAGAGAGGAGGTAATTTAAATTTGCTATAGGTCACACCACTATCTCTGTATAGATTATCATGAGGAAATACGGCACCATATTGCTGATTTTCTTACAATAATATTGTACTGTGACTTGGAGATCAGTGCCTTTAGCAGCTGCCTTGCTTACCCACCCCTAACCTGGATCTGGACCCTCTCCACACAGTGGTGTTTTTCTGTTTTGAGTTTGGCTTCTGATGCCTTACATTACTCATACCTAGTGTTGCTTACTCTTTTCCTTTCCACAGACCTCAAGAAAGCAACCAGTAAAAGTGAGCAATATCATAACTTGTTTCTGAATTTAGGAATTAAGAGGTATCAGAGTTTCTTTGAAGCATTCAACATTTTTCCTTCCTTCCCAAGACAGGACACAGCTCCCTTAATACTTCCTAGAATTAGCAGACTCCCTCCAAAACCATTCTCCAAAGTTGTTTCAGGGTAAAGTCACTCATTCCTTCCAAGGTTTGGCAATATCTTAAATTGTTCGCATTCCACAACTTCATTGGACATAAGGGAATATGTAAAGATCAAAATCTAGCCATGGTCCTGGAATCCCAAAGTTTTCTATCTCTTGACTCAGTTCCATTATTTTTTACTCATTCAGTTACACCATAGGAAGCAGAATGTTAAATCTGTCTCAATATCTCAATTATTCTGAAGAATTATAATTTATTTTGTTGTAGATATTTCATCAGGAAAAAAAGTGCTACAAATACTTGCAGTAAATTGTTAGTCCCTAGAAGCAGGGTCAATTTTTGTAATTTAGGTAGGAATAGTAAGAAGTACATGATTTTGTATTAATATGCTTAAAAGATAATCAATTCTAATATCTAATATAATAAAATCATATCACTATCTTTTTGTGCTCCTAATAGCATACACTTAAAAGAAAAATGCTTCATTCCAGCTATTTTGGAGTCTGTGGTAAAGAACAACATGTTTCTTACAAGTATTTGTGAAACCATTTGATCTACAAATTGTCAGGCAAAATATCTTATCATGTCTATTGGTGTTGGAAGTAGAGATTTTTTTTTTTAGAGTTATTGACGATGTGTTTCTTCATGAGAAACAGTACAAATATAAATATGAAATAAAACTGCACTGACTGCACAGAATACACCAAATTACTTGTTTCTTCATCAAACATTTCATAACCAACAACACTGTGCCAGCCACTGAGTGGACCAAAGACATAAAAAGACTCATTTGCTGACTTCCAGAAGCTCACCATCTGGTGCAGGGAGAAGGTACATTGTATTATAAAAGGGGGATACTGTTTTATTTATGAACCTTTTGACAAGGACCAGAAAAGGTGAAGAGTATTACTATATCTTAGAAATATTCTCATTTAAGTTTCCTCACTACAAAACCAAGAAATAGGCACTATTATTTCTATTAAGTTTACCTGACACCATGTAGCCAGTGAGTGGCTTAAATCCAACTCTATCTCCAAAATCTTTGCTCTTTGTGCAATTCCACGAGTTGGCAAACTGTCACCCATAGGGCAAATATGGCCTGCTGCCTGGTTTTAAAAATAAAGTTTTATTGGAACACAGCCACGCCCATTCGTTTTCATATTATCTGTGGCTGCTTTCACTTTATAATAGCAGAGTAGAGCAGCCATGACAGAAACAATATCACCCACAAAGCTGAAAATATTTACTATCTGACCCTTTACGGAAAATGCTTGCCTACTTCTGTACCGTATCATACCATAGTGGTTCTCAATCAGAGGCAATTTTGCCCCCACGGAGACATTTGGCAATGTCTGGAGACATCGCTAAAATTGCTTTGACGTCGGGGTGCTACTGGCATCTTAATACGTCAAGGCCACAGATGCTGCTAAACATCCTACAATGCAGAACAATCCTCCACAACAAAGAATTAATTATTCAGCTCAAAATGTCAGTAGTGCTGGGACTGAGAAAGAGTCCCATCGCAAATCCTCTGTGTAATGAAATTTGCATGGTCCCGTTACATAACTTCATGAAATGTACAATCTTAATGCCATTTTAATATATGTTATTATACCAATGAGTTGAACATTGACTAAAATTTTCAAAATATTTGTTTCTTCCAAAAAGTAAATTTGCAGGCTATATGCTTGATATTATTGCGTTATGCAAATATAATCCATAAAATAGACCATCTAAAGACTTCTGTGTAAAGATGGCTGATTGAATACAATCATCTATTTCAAAACACTCTCAAAAGCCAACTAAAATGACAGTAAAAAGATCTTTATGTAGTTATAACCCTACAAGAATGAGAATGACGTCAGAGATATTGGCAACACTTTGGGAGCTGGAGAGAAAACAGGACAGTGGTAAATGCTAGCAGACCTAGGAAACTGAATCCTAGCAGTAAGAAAACTGAGAACCAACCAGATTTTCACCAAAGAATTCTCCAAAGCATTGGGAATTGGGAATTGGCAAAACAATCTCCTCTGGAAGGAGTGCTGCAGCTAATGCCAAAAGCACAGAGGACTGGTCAAAGTTGGTTAAAGGAACAATCAGAGGCTCAGATCACCTCCCTCGAATGGAAACAGGTCACTGTTTCACTCCCACCTTGCAAAAGAAAGCAAATGTTCTCTGGAGTGGGACAAACTGGATCATTATCAGGCAGGAAATTCTGAACTGAGAACTGAGAAGTTAAGGGGACAGATGCATATAGGATGCTGAGACCCTACCCACAACTCTATATCTCAATCCCACTCAACTCCCAGAATGCTGGCAGAGATACGAAAAAATATTGCGAACTTTAAACAAGAACAGGGATTTGTTTTTTTAATTCAAGAAAAAAAGAGGTTTTGGAGAAATTTAAAATTTGAGAGCAGAAATGAAAAAGTCAATAGAAGATTTGAAAGGTAAATTTGAAGAAATCTCCCAGAATGTAGAACAAAGGAAAAAGACACACAGTAATAAAAAAATTTGAAGGCAAGTTTAGAATATCCAATATCTGAATGGTAAGATTTCCAGAAAAAGAACACAAAGAAAACAGGGATGAAAAAAAATTAGCAATAAAAAAATTAGCAAGAGTATTGAATTTCTACCAAAGCATAGAGTCATATATTTCAGACTGAGATAAAGAGATGATCCAAAAAGCCTCCAGAAAATGTAAACATAAAAATCAACTTACATAAGAGGTTCCAAAGTGGATTTTAGATTTCTCAATAGATGGAAGCTAGAAGGTAGAGAACCATACATTCAGGATTCCAAAGCAAAATTGTTTCCAACTTTGAGCTCCATACAAAGGCAAAATTCTCATCAATTGCTGTTAAAATATTTTCAGACATCAAGGTTACAAAAAATTTACCCCCCATGTACCCTGTCTTAGGCAACACCTTTCCTCCAACAAAACAGGATAGAAAACCAAGAAAGTAAAATACACACTATATTAGACCAGTTTGGCCAGAACACCAAGCCCGGGGCAAGTAGTGTTTTATTAGGAAGTTTGATCCTAGGAGCAGGAGTGAGGGGTGTGGGGAGCAAATTAGGGAAAGAAGAATATATTTTTCAGGAGCTTCCTCCTGGGAAGAAATGGGGAAGAATTTGTCATTTAGTTCCTGTCCAATGTTGGTCCAAGTTTCTCCTGAGGGTGCCAAGTCTTCAGCTTGTTACTGAACCAAAACTTGGGTCCACTCACCCATGTGCAATAAAGCCAATCTACTGACACCAGCTTGGCATGAAGGAAGTACAGCATTTATTGTAAAGTGCCATACAAGGAGTCCGGGACAGCTAATACTCAAAGAGCTCAAACTCCCTGATGGGTTTCAGCAAAGTATTTTTAAAGGCAAGGTAAGGGAGGGGAGTCCCACAGTGTGTGATCAGCTCACACACAATTTTCTAATTGGTTTATCGTGAGGTAACAGGGCAATGTCACAGGGGTTAACATTATCAATCCTCAGGCTCCAGTAGGTCTAGTGGCTATGTGCTCATGGTCATCAGGTAGATAATGTCTTCCATCTGGTGGGGGGATTAGCATCTATAACACAACTCAGGAAATGTGCATCAGATACTATTATCTAGGTGCTTCAGAGAGGAGCTAAAGAAGAGGATATGGGGGAGGAGTCTGTCCCAAAAGACCCCATAGGGTCCTGCTTGGTTATAAGCTCTTTTAGGAGCACATGCATGAGCATCAAGTGGCTCCAGTTGTCAGAGAAGCTCAGAATCAGAAGCAAGAAGCATCAGTGCGGGTCCAAGCTGACCTGCTCTTTGTTGCTCCTTCCTGAAGCTGCTTGGTGTACTCACAGAACTGATTGTCACAGTGTGGCTGGATTAAGAAAGAGGTGATGATCAGACAGTCAAGAGAATCTGAAGTGTGCAAAACAGATGTGGGAACATTAAGCTACACATTTGTATTTCCAGTTATCCTGTCCTTCCAAACACGCATTTCTCCACACCCTTGCAGTTAGCATGGCCAGGTGACTTGGTGTGGTCAATGAAATATGACCATAAGGCACAATGAAACTTCCAGATGGGAGCACTTAAGAGCTGGTGCACAGTACTCCATGCTCTTGCTCCCGTCCTCTGCCATCATGGATGTGCACATCAATGTGGAGTCACCACAATATCAAAGTCACCTGGGATGCTGGTCCAACAAAGAGTAGAGCTGTTAGGGAACCGTTGACCAGAACTGCCTGCCTTGACCAGGCACGATGATCACCACTTGCATGAGCTGTCTCACAAGAGGTCCTGATAAGGAACACGGTGCTGCCACCCAAAGCTAACCAGGAGAATTCAGCAGGGGCCAAAGGGGAGACACCAGTCCATATGTCCTACCAACCTTCCAGAATACCTGTTGCAGGAATCCATCTTGGCTGTGAGATGCCCCCACCACCAGGAAGGATCCTGAGTCAGATCAAATATGGGCCAAGCAAGGTGATTGGCCAGAGACAACTGGAAACTAACAAACACCATTACCATAAAACCTGAGACTGCGAGCCACATGGCAGAGCAGTTCTCCTAGGTTCCCTTACCCTGCTGCTCTCCACCAGGGTGCCCCTTCCCAATAAAGTCTCTTGCTTTGTCAGTATGTGTGTCTCCTCGGACAATTCATTTCCGAGTGTTAGACAAGAGGTCTCCCTTCCTGCAACAGAGCCAACCTGGAAAGTCATCCAGAGTTATCCAGACCTGCAGAGAACCTTATACAAGGGATAAACAACTTTTGTCATGTGAAGCTACTCGTATTTTGGTACTAGAATGAAATGACACAAAGGGGGAAATAATTCATCATAGGAAAGAGATGACTTCAATTCCCAGGATAATAGTCAAGGACATCTTGGGATGATAGTTAGGTGACATGCGTATAGGGCACCCTGTCCACATGGGAGCAAGTCAGAAGGCTCCAGGAAATACATCTTTAGGAAGAAGAAACTGAGTTTCTGGGTATCTAATGAGTCTGAGTTCTTGAGAAGAGAGTTAGACAATCGGCAAAGATTTTGAGGTTAAATTCCAGATCAATACAGAGAAAACTAGCATATATTAAAGCAAGATGATTCTTAACTATAAGAAAGGAGTTTTACAGTAAAAGAGTTATTATAATTTGCTATGAGGCTCTGTTATAAATAACATTTACTTAGTCGTAAATATGTAAACCCTGCATATTGCTCCAAGCAAGCACACTATTTTAGGGAAATGGTAGAATGAGAAGTCATGCATGGGTAAAAGGGACAGTGAAAAATTTTTTTTAATTAATTAATTTGCAGAGTGGGGAGTAAATATAAAATGACTGAAATTGAAGTTTAAAAATACCAATTCAATAAAGTTACTTGGAAACATGAAGAAGGTAAATACCAAAATAATCATCGAAAAGAGTCGAATGTAGTTACCTCCAAGGCAGGGAAAATGTGAAGAAATAGATAGGATTGTGCTGTTTTCCAAAATAAATTTTGTAGAACTATTTGACTGTAAACTATTTGCATATATAACTTAAAATAATACAATGAATAAAAAAATCAACACACTTTCTTTTAGCTGTGATTCTATTAGTTTAGCTTTCCCTGCCCTATGCACAGCTGTGCTTAGGGAATGACTATTACGTTTAATGTAATTATATCTATGTTTGTATTACATAGTCTCAAATGAGTCTCTTAATAGTAAGTGACAGGGCATTATTATTCCAAGGTCTCAGAAGTTAGCAAATTGTCAGGCAGAATTGTGTGTCCCACTTTCTTCCCTGCCCACAACACATTGCCTCTAACATGTCGTGGTTTTATGGAAAGTCGAAGTGGTCAAGGAGCCAGAAATGAAGATTTGAGTTAAAGTCCTGATATCAGGCAAACCTAAATGACTTTGACTAGACTTAAATGTTATGATCTCATAATTAATTAAAGCCTCTTTAAAAAATTAGGGAGATATTAATTTACAATCAGGGTAGTGAATGATCACTCAAAGAACATGGGTGGGTAGGTACAGGGCAAAGTAAATGGAATTTTCTCTCACTACCTCAAAAGTGTATTCTAATTCATTCCTAAAATATTTTAGGTAACTACTAAGCACCAGGCAACATGCAAGACACTGGAGTCAATGATCAATATGCCAGAGTCTTTAGACTCATTGCTGCTTCTCCCTCTGCAGCTCTTACCACAACTGTAATTTTGCATTTATTATATTACTCTTTGTTTATTGCCAGGAATGGTCTCTGTTTTTACTCACTGTTATATCCTCTGCATCTAGCAAGATACTTGAAATATAGTAGTGGTCAATTCATATTTGTTTAATGCATGAACATGAGTAAATAAATAAACAAGAGGATAAATGACCAGCAATGAACTTGGGTCAGAAGGACAATGTGTAGGATTGGGAGAGTGCCAATCAAACTACTTTCCATACTTTCCACCTCCAGCTCTTTCCTGCAATGATTTTCTACTTGTTCCAAAGTCATTTTATGTTCCCTGTGACTAAATGATTATCTCTGGGGAGTAATGACCACGTGTCAACCTTCTGGACCCCTCAGAGTACACATAATAAGACTGGACATAGAAATGAACACATACTCCATGATGAGCACAGCCAATCCAGCAGTCCTTGCAGACACACCCCCATAGCTCTACATGAAAGTTAATCAATCCACAAAGCATGGCTGTATATGCAAGAGAGATAAACCTGTTCATGATTCGCTTCTTATCTAAACACTTCTGACCTCACATGAAAACCTTGAAAAGAGGGAGGATCTAAAAATAGTTCTGCAGCACTTATTTAGAATGGATGTAGGATGTGAAGAACTCTCTGAAATTCATTAATTTGTCTCTATTGACTCAATAAATACCGATTGAGTAGCTATGACTATCTCTAATGTACCAAGCACTATACCATGAGGCAGCCAGAACTAGAGTCATGTGTATTTTCACTACATTATAATAAAGCATATGGTCAACATTGTACTTTGAAGGACATCTGTTAACAATTAAGAGAATTCATCAAGAATGAATCTTCCACCTACTTTTTCCCAAAGAAGATTTTATTTATTTACCTATTTATTTATTTATTTATTGACTCATATAGCTTCATGTCACCAATATAAAGATCTCTAGAGAAAGTGATCATTTGCACCTTCTTATTTTGCCTTTTAAAGTTATCTTACAATAAACAACGGGTATATCTTGCATGTAACTTGGCATCAATGTGCAACCTGATTAAATCTGTTGAACAGCTGGAGGAAAGAGAAAAATAATCCATCCTCTTTTCTTCAATCATATAAAAGTAGTAAATGATCATTGGAAAGAATTTTGTTTCTGCTGTGATTGGCCCTCATGAAGTCTTCATGAGCCAATAGACAACCAGATGTTTCTCTAGCAATAGGTAAGGACTGCAAGAGATATATCTACTATCCGTAATATTCCAACACACATTTGTTGAGTAATTACCATGAGTGAAACATCATACTAGATACTGGAGAGACAAAAAAATGAAAAAAAAAAATAATAATGCCCCCCTCCTTTTAGGAGCTGCCTCTCCAGGAGAAAATATTGACAGGTAAACAATTACCATCAAAAGTTATCAGAGCTAATAGATATAAGGTTAAATGTCTACTCTGGCCAGAAGAGCTCATTGAAATGGGCCTTGAAGGATAAGTAGGATTTACCAAGGAAAGAAAAATTTAGGGTGAAAAGGGCATTTCAGGCAGCAAAAACAGTACATGCAAAAGTCCAGAGTTCAACTGAAAACTTTGGGTATTACCAAATATGTGTGAGAAGAGTGAAAATGGAGTGAATAATGCTGGGAAAGCAAGTTAGAGCCAAATAGTGAAAATCATTTTTTGCCATAAAAAGAATTTGGGACTTACGTAAAGGGGTTGCATGGTGAAACTTACAGCAATTTTCTTTAGTTAAAAACAAAAAACGAAACCTAAAGTCCAAACAATTACTAGAGCCTAATGTTACTTATTTCTTTATAACTGTCCTAAAAGAAAAGATTCTAGAGTGAATTACTTAGTTCCCCTCTAATAACTACTTTAAAAGCCGAAGTGATTTAAATCTTGAGAACACAAATGAAATTATCTGTGGTTTTACTTCAGATGATCATATTACAGTTGAATTATTGGAAAAAAAAATTCCCATGAAAGGCCATAAAAGTAACTGCCACTTATCTATCTTCCATTTGGGGACTTATATATTCGCCATGCTGAGTTTCAAAAGTAAGTTTTTAACAAAACCTTCTGTTCTTCCATGTACTTAAAAATATAATACAGGTTTCTAAAGCAGACCAACAGGGGCAAGTATGGGTAGCAAGTGGGTAGCCAATTTTTTCCCAGAGCCCTCAAGGCCAGGAACTTTATCTAAGGATTATCCCAATCCAATCATGACACTGGAAAACAGATGATATCTAATCAAAATTTTAAAATTTTGGCTCTGCAAGACACCGTTAAGATAATTAAAATACAAGCCACAGACTGTGAGAATATATTTGCAAAAGACACATCTGATAAAGGACTATTAGCCAAAATATACAAAGAACAGTTAAAACTCAACACTAAGAAAATGAACTCAATTTTAAAATGATGCAAAAGATCTGAAAAGGCACCTCACTTACAGATGACAAGTAAGCATATGAAAAGGTGTTCAGCATTATATACCATTATTTCTGCAAATTAAAACAACAATGAGATACCACTACATACATATAGAATGGCCAAAATTCAAAAAACTGACAATATCAAATGCTGACAAGGATGTGGAGTAACAGGAACTCTCTTTCATTGCCAGTTGGAATGCGAAATGATACAATCGCTTTGGAACAAAGTTAGCAGTTTCTTACAAAGCTAAAATAGTTTTATATGATCAAGCAATCAAATTCCTAGATATTTACCCAACTGAGTTGAAAATCTATGTCAACAGAGAAATTTGCATGTGAATGAGTTTAGCAGATTTATTCATAATTACCCAAATGGAGGCAACCAAGACGTCCTTCAGTAGACAAATGGATATACAAACTGTGGTACATCCTTACAATGGAATATTACTCAGAAATAAAAATAAATAAACTATTAAGCCATTAAGAAACATGGAGGAGAGAGCAGAGAGAAGAAGCAAGAAGAACTGCAAATCTGCAGCCTGTGGAACAAAAACCACATTCACAGGAAGATAGACAAGATGAAAAGGCAGAGGGCTATGTACCAGATGAAGGAACAAGGTAAAACCCCAGAAAAACAACTAAATGAAGTGGAGATAGGCAACCTTCCAGAAAAAGAATTCAGAATAATGATAGTGAAGATGAGCCAGGACCTCGGAAAAAGAATGGAGGCAAAGATCGAGAAGATGCAAGAAATGTTTAACAAAGACCTAGAAGATTTAAAGAACAAACAAGCAGAGATGAACAATAAAATAACTGAAAAGAAAACTACACTAGAAGGAATCAATAGCAGAATAACTGAGGCAGAAGAACGGATAAGTGACCTGGAAGACAGAATGGTTTAATTCACTGCTGTGGAACAGAATAAAGAAAAAAGAATGAAAAGAAATGAAGACAGCATAAGAGACCTCTGGGACAACATTAAACACCACAAAATTCACATTATAGGGGTCCCAGAAGGAGAAGAGAGAGAGAAAGGACCCGAGAAAATATTTGAAGAGATTATAGTCAAAAACTTCCCTAACATGGGAAAGGAAATAGCCACCCAAGTCCAGGAAGCACAGAGAGTCCCATACAGGATAAACCCAAGGAGAAACACGCCAAGACACATAGTAATCAAAGTGGCAAAAATTAAAGACAAAGAAAAATTATTGAAAGCAGCAAGGGAAAAAAGACAAATAACATACAAGGGAACTCCCATAACGTTAACAGCTGATTTCTCAGCAGAAACTTTACAAGCCAGAAGGGAGTGGCATGATATACTTAAAGTGATGAAAGGCAAGGACCTACAACCAAGATTACTCTACCTGGCAAGGATCTCATTCAGATTCGATGGAGAAATCAAAAGCTTTACAGACAAGCAAAAGCTAAGAGAATTCAGCACCACCAAACCAGCTCTACAACAAATGCTAAAGGAACTTCTCTAAGTGGGAAACACAAGAGAAGAAAAGGACCTACAAAAACAAACCCAAAACGATTAAGAAAATGGTCATAGGAACATACATATCTATAAATACCTTAAACATGAACGGATTAAATGCTCCAACCAAAAGACACAGGCTTGCTGAATGGATACAAAAACAAGACCCATATATATGCTGTCTACAAGACACCCACTTCAGACCTAGGGACACATTCAGACTGAAAGTGAGGGGATGGCAAAAGATATTCCATGCAAATGGAAATCAAAAGAAAGCTGGGGTAGCAAAACTCATATCAAATAAAATAGACTTTAAAATAAAGAATGTCACAAGAGACAAGGAAGGACACTACATAATGATCAAGGGATCAATCCAATAAGAAGATATAACAATTATAAATATATATGCACCCAACATAGGAGCACCTCAATACATAAGGCAACTGCTAACAGCTCTAAAAGAGGAAATCGACAGTAACACAATAATAGTGGGGGACTTTAACACCTCACTTACACCAATGGACAGGTCAGCCAAAATGAAAATAAATAAGGAAACAGAAGATTTAAATGACACAATAGACCAGATAGATTTAATTGATATTTATAGGACATTCCATCCAGAAACAGCAGATTACACTTTCTTCTCAAATGCACACGGAACATTCTCCAGGATAGATCACATCTTGGGTCACAAATCAGGCCACAGTAAATTTAAGAAAATTGAAATCATGCCAAGCATCTTTTCTGACCACAATGCTGAGATTAGAAATCAATTACAGGGAAAAAAATAAAAAACACAAACACATGGAGGCTAAACAATACGTTACTAAATAACCAAGAGATCACTGAAGAAATCAAAGAGGAAATCAAAAAATACCTAGAGACAAATGACAATGAAAACACGACGATTCAAAACCTATGGGATGCAGCAAAAGCAGTTCTAAGAGGGAAGTTTATAGCTGTACAAGCCTACCTCAAGAAACAAGAAAAATCTGAAGGAAACAATCTAACCTTACACCTAAAGGAACTAGAGAAAGAAGAACAAACAAAACCCAAAGTCAGCAGAAGGAAAGAAATCATAAAGATCAGAGCAGAAATAAATGAAATAGAAACAAAGAAAACAATAGCAAATATCAATAAAACTAAAAGCTGGTTCTTTGAGAAGATAAACAACATTGATAAACCATTAGTCAGACTCATCAAGAAAAAGAGGGAGAGGACTCAAATCAATAAAATTAGAAATGAAAAAGGAGAAGTTACAACAGACACCACAGAAATACAAAGCATCCTAAGAGACTGCTACAAGCAACTCTATGCCAATAAAATGGACAACCTGGAAGAAATGGACACATTCTTAGAAAGGTTTAAGCTTCCAAGACTGAACCAGGAAGAAATAGAAGATATTTAACAGACCAATCACAAGTAATGAAATTGAAACTGTGATTAAAAATCTTCCAACAAACAAAAGTCCAGGTCCAGATGGCTTCACAGGTGAATTCTATCAAACATTTAGAGAGGAGCTAACACCCATCCTTCTCAAACTCTTCCAAAAAATTGCGGGGGAAGGAATACTTCCAAACTCATTCTATGAGGCCACCACCATCACCATGATAACAAAACCAGATAAAGATACTACTAAAAAAGAAAATTACAGAACATAATCACTGATGAATATAGATGCAAAAATCCTCAACAAAATACTAGCAAACAGAATCTAACAACACACTAAATGGATCATACACCAAGATCAAGTGGGATTTACCCCAGGGATGCAAGGATTCTTCAATATACATAAATCAATCAATGTGATACACCATATTAACAAATTGAAGAATAAAAACCATATGATCATCTCAATAGATGCAGAAAAAGCTTTTGACAAAATTCAACACCCATTTATGATAAAAACTCTCCAGAAAGTGGGCAAAGAGGGAACCTACCTCAACATAATAAAGGTCATATATGACAAACCCATAGCAAACATCATTCTCAATGGTGAAAAACTGAAAATATTTCCTCTAAGATCAGGAACAAGACAAGGATACCCACTCTCACCACTATTATTCAACATAGTTTTGGAAGTCCTAGTCACAGCAATCAGAGAAGAATAAGAAATAAAAGGAACACAAACTGGAAAAGAAGAAGTAAAACTGCCACTGTTTGCAGATGACATGATACTATACATAGAAAATCCTAAAGAAGCCACCAGAAAACTACTAGAGCTAATCAATGAATTTGGTAAAGTTGCAGGAAACAAAATTAATGCACAGAAATCTCTTGCATTCCTATACACTAATGATGAAAAATCTGAAAGAGAAATTAAGGAAACACTCCCATTTACCATTGCAACAAAAAGAATACAATACCTAGGAATAAACCTACCTAGGGAGAAAAAAAACCTGTATGCAGAAAACTATAAGACACTGATGAAAGAAATTAAAGATGATACCAACAGATGGAGAGACATACCATGTTCTTGGATTAGAAGAATCAACATTGTGAAAATGACTATACTACCAAAGCAATCTACAGATTCAATGCAATCCCTATCAAATTACCAATGGCATTTTTCACAGAATTAGAACAAAAAATCTTAAAATTTGTATGGAGACACAAAAGACCCCGAATAGCCAAAGCAGTCTTGAAGGAAAAAAACGGAGCTGGAGGAATCAGACTCCCTGACTTCAGACTATACTACAAAGCTACAGTCATCAAGACAATATGGTACTGGCACAAAAACAGAAACATAGATCAATGCAACAAGATAGAAAGCCCAGAGATAAACCCACACACCTATGGTCAACTAATCTATGAGAAAGGAGGCAAAGATATACAATGGAGAAAAGACAGTCTCTTCAATAAGTGGTGCTGGGAAAACTGGACAGCTACATGTAAAAGAATGAAATTAGAACACTCCCTAACACCATACACAAAAATAAACTCAAAATGGATTCGAGACCTAAATGTAAGACTGGACACTATAAAACTCTTAGAGGAAAACACAGGAAAAACACTCTTTGACATAAATCAAAGCAAGATCTTTTTTGATCCACCTCCTAGAGAAATGGAAATAAAAACATAAGTAAACAAATGGGACCTAATGAAACGTCAAAGCTTTTGTGCAGCAAAGGAAACCATAAACAAGACGAAAAGACAACCCTCAGAATGGGAGAAAATATTTGCAAATGAATCAACAGACAAAGGATTAATCTCCAAAATATATAAACAGCTCATGCAGCTCAATATTAACAAAACAAACAACCCAATCTAAAAATGGGCAGAAGACCTAAATAGACATTTGTCCAAAGAAGACATACAGATGGCCAAGAAGCACATGAAAAACTGCTCAACATCACTAATTATTAGAGAAATGCAAATCAAAAGTATAATGAGGTATCACCTCACACCAGTTAGAATGGACATCATCAGAAAATCTACAAACAACAAATGCTGGAGAGCATGTGGAGAAAAGGGAACCTTCTTGCACTGTTGGTGGGAATGTAAATTGATACAGCCACTATGGAGAACAGTATGGAGGTTCCTTAAAAAATCTAAGAATAGAATTACCATATGACCCAGCAATCCCACTACTGGGCATATACCCAGAGAAAACCATAATTCAAAAAGACACATGCACCCCAATGTTCCTTGCAGCACTATTTACAATAGCCAGGACATGGAAGCAACCTAAATGCCCATCAACAGATGAATGGATAAAGATGTGGTACATATATACAATGGAATATTACTCAGCCATAAAAAGGAACGAAATTGGGTCATTTGTAGAGACGTGGATGGATCTAGAGACTATCATACAGAGTGAAGTAAGTCAGAAAGAGAAAAACAAATATTGTATATTAACGCATATATGTGGAACCTAGAAAAATGGTACAGATGAACCGGTTTGCAGGGCGGAAATTGAGACACAGAAGTAGAGAACAAACGTATGGACACCAAAGGGGGAAAGCGGCGGGGGGTGGGGGTGATGGTGTGATGAATTGGGAGATTGGGGTTGACATGTATACACTGATGTATATAAAATGGATGACTAATAAGAACCTGCTGTATAAAAAAATAAATAAAATTAAATTTAAAAGAAAATCCTATTAAATCATAAAAAAAATATATACATGGAGGAGTCTTAAATGCATATTGTAAGTGAATGAAGCCAGTCTGAAAAGGCTACATATAGTGTTATTCTAATCATATGACATTATGGAAAAAGGTAAAACTATACAGATAATAAAAAGATCAGTGGTCGTCATGGATTTTAATGGGGGGGAAGAGGAGGGATGAATAGGTGGAGCACAGGATTTCTATGGTGGTGAAACTACTCTTTAAGATACCGTAATGGTGGATATAAATGTTATGCTTTAGTTAATAAATACTTACTAATATATCAATGTAGACATTAATTATAGCATATATACCACATTAATGCAAGATATTAGCAATATAGGAAACTGGGGGAAGGGGTGGTTATGGGATTACTCCATACTATCTTCTCAATTCTTGTGTGGATCTGAAACTATTCTAAAAAAAAACCAGTCTATTATTTTTTTTTAAAAAGGAAATAGGGGGCTTCCCTGGTGGCGCAGTGGTTGAGAGTCTGCCTGCCAATGCAGGGGACACGGGTTCGGGCCCTGGTCTGGGAGGATCCCACATGCCGCGGAGCGACTGGGCCCGTGAGCCACAGCTGCTGAGCCTGCGCGTCTGGAGCCTGTGCTCCACGGCGGGAGAGGCCGCGATAGTGAGAGGCCTGCGCACCGCGATGAAGAGTGGCCCCCGCTTGCCGCAACTAGAGAAAGCCCTCGCATAGAGACGAAGACCCAACACAGCCAAAAATAAATAAATAAATAAATAATAAAAAAATAAAGGAATTCCTTTAAAAGAAAAAAAAAAAAAAGGAAATAGGAACTGAAAGAATAATCTGATTAAAGAACAATTATTTTTAGCCCCAACACAACTTCAACCTGACTGCTTACTGAAAAGTGGAATTTGGCCTAAAAATAGTTTGAATCAGCTCATGCAAGCCCACCTTAAAGGCTCCCAACCACCACAAAATAACTGCTAGGACACAGCAATGGTCTTAGACTGCTGGACCCATTGCCAAATGTGAGCCCCACTTATGAGCTGGTAACTGTACTGTAGTAGTTTTCTATGACTGTATAACAAATTACTACAAACTTAGTGACTGAAAATTACCCACATTTACTGGGTTACGGTTTTCATGGGTCAGGAATCCAGGCATGGCTTAGGTGGGTCCTCTGCTCAGGGTCTCACAGGTTACAATCAAGATGTCACTGGGTTATGTTTCATCTGGAGGCTTGACGTTGCAGAAGGCTGTCTCAAGTCTTACAGGGAAGCCCACCCCTCCTTGCCATGTGGCTTCCTCAACACGACTGCTTACTCCATCAGCCCAGCCAGGAGAACTCTGCAGTCTGCTAAGACAGAGTCACATAGCCCGATGGAATCACAGGTGTGACATTCCATCACCTTCGCATATTCTGTTGGTTAGGAAAAAGTCCCGTGTCCCACACACGCTCAGGAAAGGGGAATGACACTGAAGTGTGGACACTAGGAGGTGGGGGCTTACTGGGTGTCCTTTAGGGTCTGTCCACCATCTATGCCAACTGGAGGACTGCAAGAACAGGAACCAAAAACAAAACACACTGGAACACATAGCCTTGTGGAGAAGCTTCAGATCTGTGAAAAATAGTGTTCAGCCCACTGGATAAAGTTTTGACTGAATGGATGGTATTATCTGTCAGTGGGTACCCTCAGGCTTTACCAAAGCATAACGGATATTCAAAATATGCAGGTGTTTGCACTTCTAAGCTGAATCACAGGCTTGTTATGTTTATTTTTTTAATTGAAGGATAATAATAACATCAAACACGTTGTGTATCACCTCTTACGTGTCCAATATTGTTCTATGGTTCAATTAATCATTGTTTTTTTAAAAAATTTACAAAAAATGTGTGGAAGCACAGAGCGGCTTCAGGGCTAGTAAGCGACAGAGCCAAGATTCAAACCGGGGAGGCCACTTTGTCTCTTCCTTATTTATAGACGATGTGAAATAATGAAGCAAAGGATGGGAGAAATTCTTTGCAAGGTCATAAAATTTGAAAAGAAAAAAAGTTATCAGAAAATTATTGTTTTATCACATCTAAAGTCCACTTTCCCCAGTACAACTCTTTACCATCTGGTTCATTTACAGATTTTAATGAATGCTACTAGATCAAACTTTAGAGTGCTATAGTCCATCTGCTATAACTGGGGCTATGGAAATAATAACTTTTACATTCTGCTAGTCAATAACCAAGACTTATTGCTCAATTCCTATCTCTAATCTACAAGTCATAATCATTGATGTCTCCACGACAACAAATCTAATTTTAAAAAGTGAGATATTGGCAATACATACACAGATATGTATATAGTAAATTTCTGACACGTGAATTTACTAAGCATGTGGTACTATAAGGTTTTGTACTAAATGTAGATGTGATGGAGGGAATAAAAATGAATATGGATTCTTTCTGCCCCCAAGGAGTTTATAGTCCAGTTGGAGAGGCAGGTGTATAATGAATATTAAAAAAGACAGAAGGAAATAAGCACTACTAATAGAGGAATAAGCAATATGGTGTGGGAGCACAGAGCAAGCAGGGATGGGTGTTTCAGAACCAGTCAGATGTCAAATTTACTCCCAGTCCTTACCTCACTGCAACACTCTCTATGATCTGAAAACATCAGCTTTTAAAAGTTCCATTGTCAATTTAGAGAACAAAGGAGAAAACACTAGAGAGGCCATGAAAACCATTGGCAATTGCTGGAGCCAGAGGGAGAAGGATCAGATACAGTATATGCCTTCCACTGGATTCGCTTGTTATTCATCTGTAAGGAAAATTCTTTGAAAGACCGACACCAAGAGACCTCCTTCTTCAAGCTGAAAACTGGGGAGAAAGTAGACCAGAATTTCAAGGGGAAAGAAAATTAGCCAGAGTTTGCAAAGTTTTGAATTTAGTATAATAAACCATAACAGGCTCAGACCACTGGGATAAATTTTATGCTGTGTTCCAACAGTAAGATCACTGTATTTATCTAAATTCAAAGAAATAATCAATTTCCAAATACTCTTGGTCACCCAAAACTGCAGCAGGCATTTAGAGCAAGGCTTAAGGTGTATAAGAAACACATGGATATTGTTATAATGCAGATTCTGATTCGATAGATCTGGGGTTAGAAGATTATGAATTTTGAACAAGCTCCCAGGAGATGCTGCTGATTCATGGACCATACTTTGAGTAGCAAAGATTTAAAGAAAAACCTTCAGTATATTCTAAGTGCACAACCTGTTCACTGTAAACATGCAGTTGTAGCCCAGCTGACTTGCAGACTGAATGACTTCCGAATGGATCAGGAGGAAGAGAAGAATTTTGAAAGTAGGTCTTAATTGGCAACTTATCCTGAAGAAGACTACATTCTGTCTGCTCCACTGCATGACATAAAATACTCTTACATGATGTGAAACCTCCTTCAAGAAGTATCTATACATCTCTGCTAAGGTTTTCAGTGTATTTCAAAGAATTATTTAGTTTTAATTCTATCTTTGTTCATAGGAACTTTTACAATGTCTTTAATATAAAAAAATCCTAGTTTTTTATTTTAATTAGAGCAGATCCAGATTTTGAGGAATGTGAATCTTACAGAAAATTTGGGAAACTCTTTAAGAAAAAGGATATCAAACTGTAAATACAAAATTCAGTATGAAAGTGAATATATATTTAGAGAAAAAGGCTCAGGGCCACCCCAGACTCACTGGTCACAAGTAGATGACAGAGTGACAGAGACAGTGGCCTTAACCAGTTACAGTTAAATATCCTGCATGCACTTAACACTCCCAGGGCCTTGGATGAGGCCTCAAAGCTAAAGCTTTAATTGCTTCACAGTAAATGTGTCTCTGGTTTTAATTCAACTCTTGATTAGCTGGAGTATGTCCATTAATGTTTTTCTCAAAATAGGCAAATTTGTAGCATAGTCATAAATATTTCATAAATCATAAAAATCATTTTAAAATAAATATTTAAATGAAATATTTAAGTAATTTAAAAAGAAAAATACTATTTAAAAGAAAAAACAGAAATACAAAGAAAATGTATCCAAAAAAATAATCATTCGTATTATCTTTTTTAAAGGTATTATTTTGCTTGTCACAGGCAGCCTCTGATTTAGAAATGGTTCTTCTCTGGGAAGCCAGCTGTTTAGAACTCAGGACAGTGCAACTGCTATATATTTAGTTTCTCAGGGCAGTCCTCGAGAAGTTTGTTTATTCCACAATATGTATTCCATAAACATATAGAATGCAAACTCTACATTAACAACTTGCTATTATCACAATATATGAGAATTCCTCTACTCTGGGATGTCCAGAATGTTTCTAACAGAATCCATGGCTTCCAGGTCCCCAGAGACCTCCCAGGGCCTCACGTCCACTGGAAAGAGGACATTGCAACCCCTCCAGCCCCAGGTCAGTGTCAGCAGCAACTCCAGATTAAGGCAGGGAAGAAAACAGGGTAAAGAGTAAGGGGGTGAGTGAGGACTTCCCACACTTGCCTCAGTCCAACCTCAACTCTCTAGGAGTCCTTCTCTTCCTTAAGAAAGTCCCAGAATGCAGTCTGTCTCTTTCTCCTGGTCATGTGCTACTTCCAGCCTGGTCCCTCTTCCTTCTATGACCAGTGGGAGACATGACATATTATCCCAGCCCCTTTCCTTTCCTCACATTCCCAGCATAATAGCAGTCTTTGTAATTTTTAATCATGGCTGTGATGGTACTTGCAAAGGAAAAGGATTGTAATGGAAAGGTTCTTTTTTGTGCACAGAGGTCCTGGGTAGGGTATATTACAAAGAGTGAGGTTTTTCTCATTGTATGAAAAAAAAAAAATGCAGTCTCAGTCTTAGCTACTCCAGGTATATAATCATAGAAGTCAAAGCCAGATGCTAGGAGGGGCAGGGATAGGGGTCTACAATATGAGCAGAAGGGATGAACTGATGGGTTGAGACTGGGAAAGCTACCAAGGGTACCAAGCATGGGGGCAAGGTAGTGATAACAAAGGAGAGACGGCAGGGCCCCCTTCCTCTCATTCCTCACCTCCAACCAGTTCTACCAGCCAGACACTTCCCTAGATCCTTGTGGACCAGCATGGGGAAGAAGCATAGGGAGGACGGGAGGACAAGAGCAGGGCTGCAGGCAGCCCTGCAGGGTGTCAGCAACAGAGATTAGAAACCCAGAACAGCCAAAGCAGTAGCAATAGAGAAGAAAGAGTTTTGTGCAACTACCTGATTAAGGAGGATCTCACCAAGGGCTGGTCCAACATCAAGAACGGAATTGGCAGTTGTGTACAAAGTCACATCAGACAGGGTTGGAGCCAGCAAGTTGGGGGAACTGACTCCTTCTCCTTGAGGTTCAGAATGCCTGCATAAAGATTTCTTTTTCCCAGTGAAGTACAATACCTTTGAAATCTTTATATTCTTTCCTGACTCTATCCCCCTGTGCTTGGAACAAAAACACTCCTGACTTCCACAAACACAGTTACCCAGCTAAATAAAGTTCTTGACTACAGATCAGCCTCAAATCTGAGGAAATCTTTGCCAGGAAGGAGAGTGTCCAAACAGTCTTTGTCTACCAAGCAATTTTAAAGAGCACAAGTAGGAAGTCCAGAGAAAGGGCAATCCTGACAGGCTCTAGAATCCACACCACCATCCCCACGATCCAACACTTTTGTTTAATTTCCTATGTACTCTCTCCTCACTCAGGGGAAAGCAATTTCTCAATCCTTATTAAAACATAAACTTGATGTATTTCCCAGAACTGTAGTTGTGTCAATTAAATTCTCCTTTATTGCAGGCTACTTGTTTGTGTAGCCCATAAGTCACATACTCTAGGACCCATGATAGAGACTCCTAGGAGCCTCAAGGGACCAGAACCAACAGACATTCACAAATTAGCCACAATCTCTTTATGAAGAGCAGCAATGATGTACAGTGTTTTCCTTGTCCACTGTCATCTTCTTTGGCTGCCACCATGTTTCCAGCACACCACACATAGGCATGTAACACAAGAACAAGTTTCCAAGACCCAAGGCTCTCTGGGTTTCACGATGGGGACAAATTTTTTTTTTTATTTTTGGCCTTTCCACCTCTGCACACTGACCCTACACAACCATGTAAATTGATAGGCTGGCTTGTTATCCCCATCTCTCTATGTACATAATCAAGTATAGTCTTTATATCCTCAGGTGACACCAGCCTGGGTAAAAATAAGGTTAGTATTTGTCTAACTCTGCTTTGACCTAATAAAACAGGCCCTCCAGTCTCTTCATCCCTCAAAACTTTTCTGAGAGTACTTGGAAGATATATTATATGCGCTATCAAAGAGAGCCCACTCTACTAGAACTTGGAATCTACACTTTTCCTCCTCCAGTTCCATCTTCCTGCACTAATATCCCCCAACAAACTCTCCAGACCCATAATGTACAATGAAAGTGCCACCTCACTCCAGGAATACTGGAAAGGACCACAGTGCCAAAGCCATGCCTTAGTGTCATGTCACCTACGCCAATGATGTCTTGACACCATTTTGCAACAACACTGGAATTTAATCTGATAGGCTGGGGACTTTCCTAAGAAGGTGACATTGTTGCCCTTGCTCCTGGTACCAGCACTGTGGTCCTGAGTTCCTCCAGTGCCAAAGTCACCAGTACCATAGGTACCATAGTAAACATGGTATTCAAGAGGCTGGCTGTGCCCTCTAACCCCTTTCCCCACTTTGGTATCACTCATGATTACATCAAAGGACTCCAAGCAGTACTCCCCCAGGCTCCCCAGGTCTCAAGTTCCTTCTGTTTCTCCCACATTTATCTCTCTTTGCAGGTCTCAAGCACAGATTCATGGCAAGAAGCATCCTGAAGACAATTTGAACTAGAGACACAATGATAAGTTAGGAGTATGGGATTAACAGATACAAACTACTGTACGTAAAATAGATAAGCAACAAGGACGTACTGTGTAGCATAGGGAACAGTATTCGATATCTTATAATAACCTATAATGGAAAATAATCTGGAAAAAAGTAAGTATATATAATATATTTATATAACTGAATCACTTTTCTGTACACCTGAAACTAACACAATATTGTAAGTCAACTATACTTCAATAAAAAAATGTTTTTAAGTCACAATCATTCATTTGTTCATCTGACACTTATTAAGAACCTGTTGGCTGCCTGGCCCAGTTCCAGAGCTGGACTCACAACTGAGCTTGTAAAATGGTGGGAACTCAGGTAAACAATGAAAGCAGTGTGAAAAGTGTTAGGATGAGGGAGGACCAGATTCATGGGAGAGCCCAGCACAGTGGCTAAGTGCAGGTTTGCAGGCAGACCCACTAAGAGTTCATTCTGGTCCCATCACTCACTCACTATGTGGCCCAGGTAATTTATTTAATCTTACTGTATCTCATTGTCCTCATCTGAAAAATTCTATCAAGCAGGGGCTGTTAGAAGTACTTAATCAGGTAAAATTTCATAGAAATTAATACTTAGTTTTTAACTTTGTTAAGTGACTTCAGCTAATCTGTGTTACTTAGAAATGCGTACCGTTTGAATTGCCATTTTAAACATATTAACAAGTAATTATTATTAGTGTGTCATTTGCAATATTTGTATGATTATTTTTAGTTTCTGTAAATCATGAAAACAAAGTATTATAAAATAAGCATAAAAATCATGACCTTATTTGAAAAGTGATTATAAATTCAGAAAAGTTATTATCTTAAAAAAATGATGCCTGCCATTCAGGAAAGCTTAATGCAAAGAGTATCCAACATCATCCCTCTGTTATTTCTATGACAAAAGTGGACCTGATGGGTTTGAGATGGTGGGTGGAGAATAATTCAACCTGATCTTTTTGTTTTGTGTATATCAACATAACTGTTTGATTTTCTGCTTTTTTTGGCTGTCCAGACAGCTGTGTACTATTCGGGAGACCTAAGAGTTCTATGATGTAAAAGTAATTACAACTCCTATGACTATAGAAATCCATGTTTTACAGCAACTCATTTACTCCACACCAATGATTTATTGCATTTGTATGTGTGCACATATAAGTTTGCCATGACAAGATGATGCTTAGCAATTAATTTGCCAACATAGTTTTATGTAATGTAATCCAGCCGTACTAAATGCACCGCATTCAATAAAAGAAAGTACTTAAATAGAACTCCATTCTGAAAGGCCCTTTGGTGTTATGGTGAAACATCAGGAAACCAAAGCAGAAATGTGAAGCAGGAAGTCGAAATCTCAAACAGTGCTACAAATCCCAAAGAGGCAGCCTGTTTGAGCTGTGAAAACTTCCCACCCCAAACTGAAGTGTTCTTGCATTACATAAAACTGAATGGTCTCCTGGGAACCTGAAGAGAAAGAAATGAGCGAAATTTCTGATCTTTCAGATGGCCTGCAAATTCGCACATGAAATATAAGAGGAGATGGCTTGGGCTGGAGACATTTGAAGTTCTGGGAGTCTTTCTATTTCGAGCCTCAGTTCTCAGAAATGACATCATTCCTGGTATAACCTACCTTTATGTGGGGAGCTGGCAGTTAGCACCTCAGCTCATGAGTGAAATTGTTTTTGTTTAGTTTGTTTGGAAAGAAAAACTGATGCACTTTTTGTCTTTCAAAATAATATTAGTGATATACTCTCTTGAGTGGAACATCGCAGAACAGACCATTTTTCTCCCTTTAATTAATTGCTGCTGAATTTTTTATTACTTAGATAAGTTCTTTTTTAAATGACATTTGAGATTGAAAATAATCACAGCACTGTCTGTACATGGAACAAACAGTTGCAGTTCTGGCAGTCTAAAAAAGTTCTGCCTGAAAATCTCGTGGTGAAAAGACCTCCAGATAAAGATAGACAAATTCTCCCTGCTTTTTCCCATGCCTGAACACCGCAGCCCCTACATACCTCATCCCGCCCTCTGCACACCTGTCCTCTTTCTACAAGAAAGAGCAGCATGTGTGGAAGGTGATCTGCTGTCTCTTCAACGATTTAGTTCCTATTCTACAAGGGTTGTCCAGAGGTTAATAACCTATGCAAATTAGTTTGGGGAAAAGCAACAGACTGCACGTCCCTGTTAATGTCACTGCATATCTCCTAGAAAAGTTTTCCGTGATTTATGTTTCTCCTCTGACCTTATTCACTTCTCTTGTCTTCTGCTGATTTTCATTCCTTCATATGTTGATCTGAAAATATCTGTTTTCTCTATTCATTGCCTCCAAATCACTCTGCACACTCTTCAGAAGGCCACCTGCCCAGTATCCTCTCCATAACGCCAACCAAGATACATTAACCCTTTCATTACATCGTGCTACTGTTGCAGAAATTTAAAATCTGGAAAGTAGGTAGATAATTACATTCAATCCCTTCAAAAGTGCTTTGGTAATCAGAAAACAACAAATAATAGGCAAACATGTTTACTTTGAGACTTACAAATATTAAAAGAGCATCATTTTCAAGATGTTGGTGACTTTCCTTCCAGTCTTTTTTTTCTAAAAGAGGTGGATAGACAAATCACTTTGTCAAGTTCCAACACTAATCAAATATAGTCCCACACAATGAACAAGAATTGCAACAATTCTACAATACATCTGGAAGAATTTTGTATACTTAAAATATTCAGTCTTTCCACTTAGAAATATGTGTCTAGGTTTAAAAAAATTTCTAAGCATTTAAAAAACTTTTTTCTTGTGATTGGAATCTGATCTTTCCATGTTCTAGACTAGTTATGTTTGGTGCATTGGAAAGCTTTTATTTTTTATATACTATGAATTTCTTACTAAACTCTCCAGTCCCAACAGCTTTCAGTCAAGCCCACATTTTTGCAAGATGAGAACAAGAATCTTTCGTGGGGACCAAAAAAAAAAAAAAATGCAAGAGAAGACAGAGGCAAAGGAAATGTAATGTCAGAGATGGTTGGAGAGCTTCCTTGGTCTGTGTGTGCATAGATAGAGAAAAAGAAAAGTTGAATAATATTTTTGACTCTCTGTTTCTGCATGTCTTCCATTGCATATTTACATTTTGAGTGTGTGTCAGATAACAAGTTCTCAATTAATGCTTGTTAAAGGAATAAAGACAAACTACAAAGTAGAATTGGAATAAATGAGAAAAATTATCCATATCGTACACATGAAAGCACTAGTTTTAAATTTACAGAAAAGAGTGATGAAGGGGAAGATATTTCCATAAAAGGCAAAGGAATGCTCAACTGATCCAACTAGGGCACTAATTCATGAATTCTGTCTGGTGCAGTTGACAGAATTGGGATTTTAGGTGGTGACATACTTCAATTCAGGACTCAAGGGCAAGATAGATTCACATTTGGAATCAAGTTCAACTCAAACAAATCTGCCAAAAATATGTGTTCTGGACTGGTGGTTACTAGGAAACAGGGTAAAGCTCTTCAACATGGCCACAGCAGCCATGGGGCATGTACTGAGTGTCACCTAGATCATAGCTCACCCTCTTTCTCTTATGCATAGGACTAATCGAACTGACCTTTCTTAGATAGTTAAAACTGGTAATTCGTTAACATAAAATGATATTCCTCTATGTGAAGGTTACTACTTAAATGGCAATACGATCATTTTCAAGTGTTTTAAAATAATAAACAAACGTGGAGTGAAAAGATGTGATTATTATAATCAATCAGGAATTAATTAAGTCACTCTGTTCTGCTCCTGCTACAGAAGGCTGCAGCCCAATGCAGTGAAGAGAGTTCCTACTAAACCCTCGGCCAGTAATCCTTCTAAATATCTAGGATAATGAAGAGCCATGAAAAAGTGAAAACCTCTCAAAATTCAACCAAAGCATTTTGTTTCCTTGGGAAAAATTCCTAATTCTTAGGTTCATTAAGACTGTTCAGTTGTGGGCAGTGTGTGTGTGTGTGTGCGTGTGTGTGTGTGTATATGTTTTACAAGCTTAAAGAAAAATCCCCATGAACAAATTAATTTGTGCATTAATCTGTGTAGGAAGCTTTCTTTATCTGATAAAAGAATGGAGGAAAAAAAGACATCATATTGACTTAAAAGCTTTGACTAATTTCTAACGGTGCCTGAGGAGTTTCCACTATGCCTTCCAATCCGCAAAGGATTTGTGATTCTTTTCAGTGTGCCTGAGATTACACAGACAAATTACTCAAGAGCCCAAGGAGATTATCTCTAATTGGCATAAAAAGGATAAGGCATTAAAAACAAAACTCTCTGGAACTCTGACAGTGTTTGGTGCCCAAAGGGTAAGGCAGCTCCCGATGCAGAAACACTGTGGAAATAAACACATCAGCTATGGTAGAAGGTGGCCTTTTGAGGTCTTACTTAGATTTGAAGAGATTTACTTATCTTGCACTGTTTCACAGAGCAGTATCGTACTTGCTGAATGAGGGCAAATGACAAGACTCACCTCGGCAGCTCCTCGTCTTGAGGCTTGCCTTTGTTATAGCTGATTAATTCTCATTGTTTATGAGATACAAATACCAACGCTCACTAAAAGTCAATATGAAATATTTGCTGTTTGACTGATGCAGAAACCAGAGACCGAGGGCATTTTGGGGAGCAGTGGAAGGAGCAGGGAGGTTAAGTTCACCCTTAGCAGATAGGCAGGAATAAGTAGCGGTAAATTTCACCAGGTATTTAGTTAATGATAACAATCACGAGACAGTGATCAGGTGGGATTAGGTGATGGGCAGGTATCAAATTCCCTACTTTGGATGGATTTTTAATCCTATGGCCAAAATAATACAGATTTATCATAAAACTGAAAAAAAATGACATGGAAAAGGCAATAGAAAAAATCCTAGGACAAAAATGAACAAAGTTGGGTAAGCAATTAAAGATCATTCAAACCAATCCTTTCATTTTGTAGTTGAGGAAACTAAGGCCAAAAGAGATTAAGCGTCTTGCCTGTGGCTACGATGATGGCCAGATAATCTGGCCCGGAACTGAGATCTTATCTTCTTACCAGTATACCAGACTGCTTTACAGGATATATTGTCAAATAATGAAGAAACACATGAGTGTATGAGTTCAGGAGAGAGAGAAATGATTATGTAACACAGTAGGGTCAAAAAGTTTTGCTGAATAAGTAAGTTTTAAAAAACAAAAAAGGAAGCAATAAACAAAAATGACAAAATCCAGGCCTTGAAGGAGAGAGACAGTTTCAAAGAGCAGAAATGAAGGGAGTGGGCTGGGGGAAGAGCACGAGCACAGGCTTAGATGGGGCAACAGAGCCATGAACAGAGTGGAGACTAAGGGAGCTGAGCTGAAGAGACCTCATGTGAGGGCAGTGAATTAGACAGATACAGTATTTTCCCTCTTGAATCCCCCCAGTACAAACTTTGGTTTTGGAATTCTGTCCGGGCCTTAAAACAACAATTTCCAATCAATCCAGTCCCCCTGTTAGCCTCTAAACACCCACGTTCTTTCCTAAGCCCTTGCCTTTACTCATGCTGATTCTTGCAGGACACCTCCTACCTGACTTTCAAGGTCAGATGGAAAGTCTGCTTCCTTTAGAATGTCCTCAATGCTTGGGCTCATGTAAAGCTCTGGTTTCTGAACTCTGTTGAGTACTGGCTGAAATACTCATGTGATTACGTAGATTGTAAGCTTTGAAGAGAGAGGTATCATAACTCACAAAAACAGTAGGCATGTCATGGGCCCTGAATAATTGCTTATTGACCAAATAATGAATGGAAATCATTCTTCCAATGGATTGTGCACCTGTCACCAAGTCCTGGTCACTTATCCACAGGTCTTCACCTGAGCTGCAAAATCATGATAGTGATGATAATAATGATGATGATGAGGGTCATGGTGATGATAATGATGATGTGGAGGTGACGATGATGATAATGGTGTTGATGAGGATGATGGTGGCGGTGGTTCTGGATGGTGATGATGATGTGGGTTATTATGCTGATGATGGTGATGATGATGATAACATTAATAACAATAACAGCTAACATTTCTTGAGTTCCATATGCCATACACCCTTCAAAGCACCAATACATGTTACTTATTTAACACTTATACTCAAGTGAGATATGTACTCTTATTATCACCATTTTACAGCAGAAGAAAATTAGGCGCCAAACACTGATGATATAAAAAGCCAAAAACATTTTTATGCAAAAAGTTTCCTTTCATGACTGTAGCACATAGACTGATTTGTAGTGTAAATAGATTTGGATTTTCATAAGATAATTGGGGTTAAATATTCCTTTCCTTATTTAAACAATTATTCCATACTTACATTGTTCCTTCCACATGAAAGTAGGCAGGATACTTAAAAATTTTAACAGCCTGTAAGATAAGGATATCAGCCTTCTGTCAGCCTACAGATGCTTGACTATCATCTCCGTGTGGCAGGCATTCTATCAGATTATCACTCGGTCTCATCCCTCACCACCCACCCCTGCTCCCACATAAGAAGAGTGATGTGTCTAATTGGATCTGAGCATGCGTGACTTGGTGCCTTCCTCTTCCTTTTCCTAACCTAGTGCTTGCAAGCTGGACACATTTTGCTCAGCTCCTCCAGCCCCTCATTTTAACAGAGTGGTCCCAGTTGATGAGCTAGGGGAGAGCCCACAGTGAGAGCGCTGCTTGTGACTGGGTGGGGAAACCTGTCTAATTTTGAAGTTCAGTATGAAGTAGCACACTGTTGCCACATCTACTCCAACCAAGATTTCAACAGCACTACTGCAGGGGAAACTGATATTTGGGTCGCTATGTGCCTGCCTCCTTGTCTAGCGCTCTATGGTTCTGAAATCGTGGAAGACTGGGGCTATTTATTGGGCTCTCAAAATCTGCACCGTAAACCAAAAGATGTTTCTACATAAAAGAGAATTTGCAATAAGAATGCGAATTTACATTTACGTTCAAAGCTTTAATTCTTTGTTTAACATACACTTTTGTTCGGCAATATTTTATTTAATCTTTGCACCTCTCAAGAATGAGACTACCATTGAATCTATGACATTAAATGCTTTCATAAAAATTATATCATTGAGGAAATTGTCTGGACTCTCTGGCAACACATCCGCTCCTGTTTGTACCACTTTCTTTTCTAGAAAGATGCATGTACTGTTAAGAAGATGAAACAAAGTAAACACTTTGCGGCAGCGTGAAATGACAAACCTGGCACTAAAAACAGACTCTTTTTTTCCCCTAAGGAGGAAATAATGCCATTCTTAAATGTTTCTGTATTAAGAATCTATTATATTCTTTGCTTCCTATTAGAATCTATTACAATATTATGTAGTGTAATATCCTATGTCAACCATACCTATATCTCCACATTTGGGGGGGAATTTATTTTATTTTATTTTTATGAAGAATGATAACCCTATTTCTTTCATTTAAGAGAGACATTAGCAAAATGTAACAATGTTATGTTTGGGGATTCTTTTAAGATTTTTAAGCCCCAGACTGGCAAGAACAAAGAATCACTTTGCTAACTAATGTATTAAATATGTTGTCTATTTATATAGTAATTGTTTGATGGAAAATTCATTTCTTTTGTTCCTTCTTATCTTTTCTTTCCTCTTGTCCATGCAGTGTATTTATGAATTATGCATGTGAACATAATTAAAAGTAACAATTGGTGAATTGTACTCCATGGACATTGTTCCATGTTTCAAGTCTTATTTAGACTGAACCAAATTTATGCAAAGAGAAGAGCTTATAATTAAATTCATAGCCATCCTTCCTGAGAAGGTTTCCTTTATGTAAAATGCATTGGTTGCTAGAGGCTGTTTTTCTGACCAAAAGCATTGCATAACATCTTTTTTAAAAAAATCAGTAGACAATTTAGCAGCAGTCCCCACCCCTTCCTACAAATGAAGATTTCCTATAACTGGTTGTCCATCTTCCTTTATCTTTGACAGCTTGGTGAGTCTGCAGACCACGGAGAACTGTTAAGCATCAGCTTCTACAGTGGTTCTGTTATTTGCAAACTAGGAATAGATACAATATGGCAAATGGTGGAATGAAATCAATTCCTAAAATGTTGCCCTTTGATTATTCTCAGGGGCTCTCATAGTAATTTTTCATCTTTTGTTTGCTTGTTTGTTTTTATGTTTTAAGTACAAGAATCCTGGAAAAGGAAAAAGCTGAGACACTTAGAAAGATATTGCTCTATCCACAGGGATATTTATTCTTTAAGGGGAAAAAAAAAGATTAAACATTAGTCCAGCTCCAAACTTCTTTCTTCCCAATTCACAGTTCTCAAAGCATTTGTTCTTTAGGAAAATACTTTTTATTAAGTGATTCTATATTTTAAGCTATGATCCCAACCCCCATCTCAGTGTACACTTACAGAGAATCATCTGCACTTCATCATCTATTATAGTTTGGAATATTCTGTTCAGGACCTGTTCCCCATATTTTACTAGCATATACCTGTATAGTCTTTCTTTTTCTTGACCTGGGTCATTCCTAGCAATCTCTTTCTCTGCACTTATTATTTTCCTGAAACAAAAAGCTCTTCTGTAAAGATACCACTTGATGATTTAGTAGTAAGGAATTGACTATTTCCCTTCACTGTCAACAATCATTTCTGATTCTAAGTCAATTTCTCTGCAATCTGACAATATCAAGGGATGGATAGACCTGAAGAAACTTCGGATTTGCTCTTAGACTCAGGAAAGAATGTGATGCACAATTATTGCAGCCTGGCCTGTATTTTTAAAAATGTAGTTTGATATTCTCTCCTCTTCCTCCCTTGGCTCTTCTTTTCTCCTGTGATTTGAAAAATGTCATGTTTAAAAGCTTTGGCTGGTCCACAGTGTCACCCGCTTGATCCATCCTCATCTTCTCAGCTCATCTTTCTCTCTATTAAAAATAAGATATTTATATTTCTAGATGAAATGGGAGAAACCTAGGCCTGATAAATGACTTCCTGTTGTCATTATTGCCGGGCAGTCTATTATTGGATGGAGTTCAGCCGTGATCCAGTGTTATTGCCTTCTGTTATGCTGACTGGAAACAATCACTCATAACCACATACTGTAAAGTTTATTTTTAAGAATTAAACTGTCAATTAAAGAGAAGAATAATGAAGACAAGAAGCATGCATAGAAAGGTGGTGACAGATGTCACCAGCTGAAGGTGTTGAAGTCTATCGAGAAGATACATGGATTCCCTTAAATTATCCCATATCTCTGAATAGTTGAGTGAAGTCAATTATTATAGATCTTGGGGAAAGAAGCAGTTGTTTGAAATCAGCACTGCCCTTATTTACTACAGAACCCCCTTGGCGATAGGGCAGGCAACCCATTCCCAAACCTGCCAAAGAATTTTCCACCAGAGCATGGAGTGTGGCCATATTGTGACCCTATGAGATGCCCCCAACAGTTCAGGAAATGACCCTAGGAGATACCCAGACATGGCATTATGCACTTTGAATCACATACAGAGGAAAGTATTATTTTTATTTTCAGTCTTTCTTCCTATATCTAAGGGTAAGTCTCAGCTGGTCTGAGTATTCCTTTAACACTACCCATCATGCACTCATCTTCCTTTTTAACAAACAGAGAGAACACCCTGAACCTCTACCACTACCTGGATAGAATTTAGGAATATCAGTTTACATTTTATTTGTTATTGCAATTACCTGCTATTTCTTGGAAGCAAAACTGGCATTTCATTTATGGTGGTCGTATGAAGTTTCTTTTTTAAAGTGAACTAGCTTAAGTTAAAAAAAAGTAAGTGAATTTAAGTAGAATATTATGTAAGTAGTAACAGACATGATACTCAGATAAGATAAAATAATTAAAGAAGAACAGTCATAGTATGTGTACGTGGAAAAAATTGTTACGGTTTTGCAGAAATGACTGAAGTTTGGAAAATGCTGGTTTAGCAGGGATCTGTGTCAAAAACCACACAAAGGACTGAGGTAAGTCTTCAGAGCAGTAATAAAGATATCAGAAAAAAAAAGAGATACATAAATAAAATCAGTATTAAGCCCTCAAGAAAAAATTGTCTGATGTTTGAAGGACTCTTTTTAGGGTGTTTTTTTTAATACTTGTTATTAACTAAGCACATCAGTTTCCTTTATCCTAAAAAAAAAAAAAAGTGTCCAGCAAAATTAAGTAAAAAAGGACTTAACAATATTTGACTCCCTCCCTTGTATACATTCCATTTAAAGTGACTCGCTCTGAAACTTACAAAAATAAGTGCATTTTGGCTGGAAATGGAAGGTCAAAAGCCAGAGGTTTATTTTAAGCTCACTGGACACTTGATGGAGAGATGTATGAAACTGTCTGATAGAGAACTACAGCCTGATAGATGTCTGTTCTTTTGCTTTGAAAGACCCTGATGTGATAACAGGATTTCCTATTTCCTTACAAAGGCGTCTCCCTCACTAGGCTCTCCAGCCTCTAAGACCTCGGAGGTCATGTTCACCACCTTATCTCCAGGGACTGATCCAGTGTCTAGCCTATAGCTGGCATGAGTAAGTAGTGAATGAGCGAATGAATGAATGAATGAACAATGAACTTAAGGTCTTCATATAGGAACCCAGCCTGTGAGATCTGATAAGAGGAAAGAAATGAGTACCTCCTCTTCCAGAAAACAGTAACGAAACTACTGAAGTCAACAGTTTGGTTTTTTCCCCCCACTGTTAACCTTAAAAGTGAAGGTCACAATCAATGCAGTTCAGCCGTCAGCTTTATAATCCATGCACGAGTTTTGTTCATCTCTCTGTGAAGCTGAAAAGATTATAATGAAAATGCCTAAAGAAAGAAAGGGAGGGACCACTGTAAATAGTTTTCTCTGACAACTAGTATCAGCATTTTCTCGTAGCCTTGCATTTTTTCCCATTAAAATGACAAATGTATTACAATGAATAGATGAGATCTTTCTGTCTGGATATGGCATAAAAATAAAACAATACTGTACTGATTTTTCTGTCTGAGTATTGTCCTCTTCGCGCAATTGCTGAACACTGGCAGAACTGTTAACACCATTGATGGGAAACAAAAGCAAAACTTGCGAGAGATTCTACAGCCAGGGGCTTGTGAATGTCTGGGATTTACAGCGCAGCTTGATGCCACCGTCAGACCCTCCTGGCTTCAGTATCCTGCCAGCTACCACGGGGGCTTTTTTCTCTTCATGAAAGTGCACCTTTTCCTCAAGGTCACACATTTATAGTTTCCTAAAGAGATTCCTACTGGTCATGGGACTCCTTTCAGTTTGAGGAGCCTCCTGGGTGCTTTGAAGCATGGCTTCTTGAAAGCCGACCTGGAGCCCCACGGAATGGAGTTAGAGTAGAGAGACATGGACTGTTCGGAATTGAAAGGACCCCCACCCAGCATCCCACCGTGGAGTCTCTTCTACCTTCCTTACAGAACCTATCAATCTACTACTGAAAAGTTGTCACCAGCTTTCAGGAAAACATCAACCTTCATCAAAGTTTTATGCATGTTTAAACACAACCTAAGCAGGCATGAGGTCCCTGAAAATAGATCTCTATCATACAGCACTCTGGTTAGAGAGCAAGCTTAAAATATGCCCTGACCCGTGCCCTAGATTTGGGTTTTTGTTTTTTGTTTTTTTTTTTAATTTTATTTATTTATTTATTTATTTTTATTTATGGCTGTGTTGGGTCTTCATTTCTGTGCGAGGGCTTTCTCTAGTTGCGGCAAGTGGAGGCCACTCTTCATCGCGGTTCGCGGGCCTCTCACTATCGCGGCCTCTCTTGTTACGGAGCACAGGCTCCAGACGCGCAGGCTCAGTAGTTGTGGCTCACGGGCCTAGTTGCTCCGCGGCATGTGGGATCTTCCCAGACCAGGGCTCAAACCCGTGTCCCCTGAATTGTCAGGCAGACTCTCAACCACTACGCCACCAGGTAAGCCCTAGATTTGGGTTTTTAATACGAGCACAGTAACTTCTCTCATTCTGGAAGTGATCGGCAAGGTTCCAATCATCCCTTGCTGCTCCACAAACCACTGGCAGAAGGGAGCTTCATTTCCTGATGAATCATTCAAGCCGACCCCGGAGGGCCTACCAGGTCAAATGACCCAAGGCCAAGTTCTTTCAGTACTCCGCATGCATAATCAGTCACATCATGGAAGAGGAAAGTACACCCTTGCTCCGTAGATGATTTGAGGACATGCTTCGGTCATCTTTCTCCTGTGTTTCCTTAGTCTCCTGTTTTATACCCTTTGGCCCATGGTGCAAGGAGATCACAAATGAAGATCTGTGATGCCTTTCTGAAGGAGCCAGAGTAAGAAAGAGGACTCTCACAGGCACCGTGAATTGAACTGAAGGTGAACTTGAATAGGAAGGGAGGAGGGCACAATCTTTAAAAGAATGACATAGCCATTGAGGACACAACATAAACTGGTTAGAAACAACTAGGTTCAAGATGGCCATTGATTGACTTGCACTAGAACTTGAGCCTCAGTATATGCTCCTTATATTACATTAGCATCTAAATGACACACCCATGGGCACCATGACAGATCCAAGGCCAACCAAAAAAGGCCAAAAAGTGGGTGGTAGCCTGATTCCTGGAAATCTCCGCCACTTCCCCAAAATAGTTGTAATGATCCTCCCACTTGTTAGCCTATGAAATTACCCACCCTTATAAAAACTGACAACCCCGCGTACCCTGGTGCCTCTCTTGCCTTCTGAGATAGCCCGCGCTCTGTCTGTGGAGGGTGTTTCTCCCTGAAAAAGTTTCACTTTACTATGGCTCGCTCTTGAATTCTGCACAAAGCCCAGAACCCACACTCGGTGGCCGTCCCAAGGACTTCCCTGAGACCTGGTATATGACCATCTTCTTGCACCCCACTTTCTTTCCTGCAACAAACTGGCTGAAACACCCATGGAACATGACCCAACAAAGCAAGGATCCCAATTCCAGAGGCAGCATAGTGTCCTGAGAACACAGATATTGGTGTCAAATAGATTTAGATTTGAGTCCAAGGTTTCCCACCTTAGCTAAACAACATAATTTGACTAAACCTCTCTTTTCTCACTTGCAAGTGGGAGGAAGGGATACGTTTCAGGAGGAAGGGACATGATGAGCACAAAGTATCTTGTATATAAACACCAACTATGTTCAGAGTACTGAATTAGTCTTTAATCTGTGAGAAAGAGTATTTTCTTGAAGAGGTACATTTTGTCTGACTCTGTTTTCAAAACTTATTCTGCTTGATTCTGCCTTTAGAATTTAAGTTTCCAGCTGTTCAATTAATTCCAGTAGAATTAAATTTCATTTTAATTGCTGTGTTGCCAGATACTAGAACATTACTTAACATGTTGTGGTATCTCGATAAATAGCTGTTGGTAGATCTAGTTCATCCTCAAAATTTGAGCCATGGTAAGAACACAAACATTATTCTTTCTTCTAGAATCAGCTCTTTAATTATACTCTCTCGGAATGCCTCAGGCTCACATTTAAGGTCACTTATCCTTTTCAGGTTCTGACCAGTATCCCCAACTGGACTGCAGTCTCTTGACAGCAGGAATGTCTCATGTTTCCTTAGATATCTCCTAGCTCAGCACATCACACATAGCCAGTATATGTTAACACTGATGCCAGCAAGGGCTTCTTGTGAGCAACTACTGTGGCCTTGGTGGAAACCTCCTCTAAGTCTTATTTCTGCCAAAGCACCTGGTTTTTCTTACCTGCCATTAATCACAGCCCATATGTTTTCATTCTAATCTCTCTATATAGTGGCTACTATAATTTATGAAATTTCCAGCTCAGTCAATAAACACACCCCCCCCCATAAAACTAAAATGGACTTTCTCATTAGTATTCCTTTACAAAGGCAAATAAGAAGCTACTTTTTACCCTCTCTTTAGTTTTTAGAGCAACTAGCAGTGTTTTTATTTTTGGCAAGATGTATCAATCATCCTCAACACTCCTGAAGAAACAATAGGTCTTCTGAAAACTTAGCTTTGATCCTTCTGACTGCATTGGGAGGCCAATAGAATGGCTGTTTAAAGTGTACATTCTCCCATAATTTATCTTTCTCCTAATGTTGCAGAGTAAAGCTGTGATGATCAATCAATTAGAGATGAATCCACCTATTTCCCTCTGACGGAATATGAGGAAATAGCAGTGAGCATGCATCAAATATTGACTGTAGAGATAAGAACTGTGTTCTGTGGGGAAAAATACTTTTTCAATATTAAGCTCATGACATATTTAGGACATCTATTTTATCATTATTTGGCTGTACAAATCCCTTTCCAAAACATGCTCAGAATATCAAGAAATCATTTTGTGCATTTATCATATAAGTATATCTGAATAATCTATTCATGCCCATTTTCCCACAGCTTTTGAGACAGTCTCTCATGTGGAGAAGCCAGCATTTCTAACATCTTTCTTCCCACAGAGATGAATATAAAGTCAGATGAATCTTGTCAGAAACTCCTTAGTTTTCTTCCTCACATTTTCCTTCCTACCCTAGCCCCTTTCAACTCTAATTCAGGGGAAAACACTGACATTCCTCAAGGACATGTGGAGGACACACAGTAAGAACATCTCCTTGGATGGAAAACTCTGTTGGATAGAGCAAAGGGGCAATTATTCTCATCTTCCTTAAGAAGTCTTCTGTCTCCTCTCCTGTGGCTAGAATAGAAAAACTTCTGCTGTATTTCACTTCAGTATAGGATATGTTCAACACAAAAGCCAAGTGGGACTGGGACAAAATAAGAAGTGAGAAGGTCCTACTAAATTAGGTCTTTGAAGTCAATATCAGGCAGCTGGCAAACTCTTTCCAAGAGTCAAAAGCTCAGAGTTAATAGTGATTATATTCAAACAAAAGTCTGTAGAGAACTTCTACTTCCAGACAAAATGGAATAACAGGGACTAAATTTACCTTCCCACCCAAAACAACCAAGAAAACTGAACAAAATATATGAAACAATGGTTTTCAAGACATTGAGTATTAGTCAAGGAAGGATAGTGATCCCCTAGAAACAGGATGTAAATGAGATGAGCCCTCTGATTGCCCCTGCTTACTGTCTTGAAGAGTTTCCAGGCTGTAGTGTAGAAAAGAATGTGGGTGGAGCCCAGCAGACTGCATTGAGGAAACAGAGCTGAGAGTTTGGGGAGACCAAGGCAGCCAGAATTCACATGTGAAGTACTGGAGAGGAGAGAGTCGCAGAGACAAAACTCTGGAGATCTGCAGAGGACTCCCCTTAAGTATTCAGAAAAGTAATGATCAGTGTATGTATGTGAAAAGCTACCCAAGGCTAGGGGAAGAACCACTTGAAATAATTAGAAGTAACAGTGCCTTGTGTGCTCATAAAGTGTGGGAACAGAGTCTGGTCCTACCAGCCATACTGTAAACCTCATAATTCACAGAACTTTGGGTAGAGTACCCAGAAGTCTTTTGCCTCATTAGTGGGGAATAATTAGCCCTAGGCTAAATAATACACTGGTAACTCCTAAGAAGTCTAAAAAGCAAGACTTGAAAGGATCAAACTGTTACCAACTAACTTAATGGTGCCCCAAAACAAAGTTCAAAAATAATTACAGGTATAAGAAAACGTCTAGCACCCAATAGAGTAAAAGTCACAATATCATCCTCCAATAAAAAAAATACCCATGATAGGAGAAAAATCATTCAATCAAAACAAACTCAAAATTTATGTGGATGTTAGAATTAGCAGACAAGGACATTGAAACAGCTGCCATGGACTTCCCTGGTGGTCCAGTGGTTAAGAATCTGCCTGCCAATGCAGGGGACATGGGTTCGATCCCTGGTCCAGGAAAATCCCACATGCCATGGGGCAACTAAGCCCATGCACCACAACTCTTGAGCCCATGCTCTAGAGCCTGTGATCTGCAACTACTGAGCCATGCGCCACAACTACTGAATCCCGCGCACTCTAGAGCCCATGCGCCGCAACTATTGAAGCCCGCGTGCGCTGGGGCCCGCATGCTGCAACTACCGAAGCCCGCACACCTAGAGCCCATGCTCCACAACAAGAGAAGCCACCACAATGAGAAACCCACGCACCACAGCAAAGAGTAGCCCCCACTCACTGCAATTAGAGAAAGCCCACGTGCAGCAAAAAAAGACCCAGCGAAGCCAAAAATAAAAAAAATAATTAAAAATAAATAAAATAAAATAAAAACAGCTGTTATAACAATATGCCTTGTGTTCCAGGACATAAGTAGCAAAAGAAATATATTTTTTAAAGACTGAAATTTAACTTCTAGAGGTGAAAATTACGATATCTGAGATAAAAAACATACTGAATGAGATTAATGGCAGATTAGACATTGCAGAAGAGTTTAGTGAATTTGAAGACTTAGCAATAGAAAAATGTTTAAATAAAACAAAAACAATTTTAAAAATGAACAGAGATTGAGAGAGCGTGGGACAATTTCAAGCCATCTAAAACTGTAAAACTGGATTCACTGAAGGAGAAAAGAGAGACACAGGAACAGAAAATATGTTTGAATAAGTAATGGGTCAAACTTTTCCCAAATATGAAAACAGCAAACCCACAGATCCAAGAAGCTGAATGAACTCTAAGTAAGAAAAATATGAAGAAAACTATACCAAGGCACATAATATTTAAATTACTCAAAATGAGTGATAAAGAAATCTCAAAAGCAGCTAGGGAAAAAAGATGTTCCATACAAAGGAACAAAGATAAGGATGATAGTTTCTTATCAAGCATAATGTGAGAAGACAATGGAGCAACATCTTTAAAGTTCTGAAGGAAAAAAACCCATCAATCCAGAATTTTATATCCAACAATAACACTTTTCAAAAATGAAGGTGAAATAAAAACATTCCAGACATACAGAAGCTGAAAGAATTCATCTATAGCAGACCCTCAATACAAAAAATAATAAAGTCTTCCAGGCAGAATGAAAATATACCTCGTAGAAACATGAATCTATACAAAGAAAGAGCAATAGAAATGGTAAACATATGGATAAATACATAAGAAATGTTTTCTTATACTTTAAATCTCTTTAGAAGCTAACTGACTCTTTAAACAAAAATTATAAGAATGTAGTGTAACATATTTAAATAAAATATGTGACAACAAAAGCATAAATACCAATAAGAATTAACATATATTAATGTAATGTCATTATACTATATGTGAAATGGTATAATATTACTTGAAGGTAGACTGTGATAAGATGTATATCATAAACGTTATATAAACCACTAAAATAACTAAACAAGGATTACATGTAATAATTACAGCTAAGATGAAATAGAATCATAAAAATCTCAATAATTCAAAAGAAGGCAGAAAAAGAGGGAAAGAGAACCAAAGAACAGACAATACAAATGAAAAACAAAACAGAGATAATAGACTTACCACTTACCATATCAAAAATCACATTAAGTGTAAATTATCTAAATGCACCAATTAAAAGGAAGAGACTGTCAGATTGGATAGAAAAGCAAGACCCTATTAAACACTGCCTGCTAAACAAGACCCCACTAAACATAAGAAACACACATAAGACATAAAGTGATAAACAAGTTAAAAGTAAAAGGATGGAAACAGTTATACCATGTTTACATGAATCAAAGGAAAGCTGGAATATCTATGTCAGTACAGACAAAGGAGATTTCAGAATAAAGTACATGATCATGGATAAAGATGATCATTTGATAATGATAAAGAATCAATTCATCAGGAGGACGTAACAACTTCAAAAGTTTACACTGCTAGTAATGAAGCTTCAAAATACATGAAGCAAAAACTGAAATCTGAAATAATATACAGACAAATCCACAGGTATAAAAGAAGATTTCTATACCATTCTTTTAATAACAAGTACACAGAAATCAGAAAAGATATAGAAGACTTGAACAAAACTATTAACTTGACCTAACTGATATTTATAGACTACTTCACCCAACAACAGCATAGTGCATTCTTTTTGAGTGTGCATGGGATATTTACCAAGGTAGACCATATTCTGGGTCATAAAACAAGGCTCAATAAGTTTAAGAAGATTCAAGTCATAAAAAATGTTTTCTGACCATGATAAAATTAAACTCAGAAATTAATAACAGAAAGATATCTGGAAAATTTCCCAAACATTTAGAAACAGAATAACACACTTCTAACAACCTATGGGTCAAAGAAGAAATAAAAAGCAAAGTTAGTATTTTGAAGTGAATAAAATGAAAACGTAACATTCAAAATTTGTGGGATTATGCTGAAGTAGTACATGGAGCAAATTTTACAGCACAAAACACCTATTTTAGAAAAAAGAAAGGTCTCTAATAAATCAAAACTTCAGTTTAACATAAAACACTAGGAAAAAAGAGCAAATTAAAGCCAAAGTAAGCAGAAAAGAAAAAATAATATGGATCAGAAAGGTTATCAATGAAATAGAAAACAAGAAAACACAAAAGAGAAAATCAACAAAACCTAAAGCTGGTACTTTTAGAAGGTCAACAAAATTGATAAACTTCTAGATAAACTAATCATGAAAAAAATCAGGAATAAGAGAAATGACCATTATTATAGACGCTATTGATATTGAGAGGATTATAAGGGAATATTATGAACAACTCTAGGACAATAAATTTGACACAATAAAATGGACACATTCCTTAAAAGATACAAATTATCAAAGCTCAAATAAGGAGAAATAGCATGAGTAGCCCTATATCTCTTTTTTAAATGAAACATATAGTTAAAAACCTTTCCACATAGAAAACCTCAGGTTCAGATGACTTCACTGGTGAGTTCTACTAAACCTTTAATGAAGAAATAATATCAATTCTATACATTCTTCCATACAACTATAGCAAAGGCAATTCTTCCCAACTCATTCTATGAACAACCTTACCCTGATATTAAAACTAGACAAAGCCATTAAAGAAAAGATAACTACAGACTGATATCACTAATAAACATAGACACAAAAATTCTAAGCAAGATTTTAGCAAATTTACACCAATAATATATAATGGATAATATATTATGACCAAGTGAAATTTTCCCAGGAATGAAATGTTGTTTTAACATTTAAAAATCAGTTAATGTAATCCACCAGATTAATAAACTAAAACCAATGAAACAAAAGTATATTATCTCTATAGATACAGAAAGAGCATTTAAAAACTCAATATTCATACTTAATGGTGAAATATTGAATGTTTTCTCCTTAAGATCAAGAATAAGGCAGGGATGTCTGCTTCCATCACTTCTTTTCAACATTGTACGGGAAACTTTAACCAGTCCAACCAGGCAAGAAAAAGAAATGAACAGTATCCAGATAGAAAAGACATAAGTAAAATGACCTTCATTCACAGGTGACATAATCATCTGTACAGAAAATCTGATGTAATTCACAAAAAAGCTACTAGAACTAATAATTGAGTATAACAAGATTACAAGTTATTCAATTAAAATAGAAAGTTAATAGTATTCCTTTATGCTAACAACAAAAAATCAGAAATTGAAATAAACAAAACATGCCATTTACAATACCTTCAAAAATACTAAATAGTTAGGGACAAATCTGACAAAAGTTGTGCAAGATCTATATACTGAAAACTATAAGACATTGCTAAGTAAAAGTAAAGAAAAATCTAAATAAATAGAAAAATATTCCATCTTCAGGAGTCAAAAGAGTCAATATAAGATATTGAGTCCCCTCAATTTGATCCATAGATTCAATGCAATCTCAATTAACATTTTAGCAGGTTTTCTGCAGCTCTTGACATTTTGATTTTAAAATCGAAATGGAAATGCTAAGGACCTATAATAACAAAAACAAATCTGAAAGAGATGAGAAAAGTTAAAGAGCTGACACTTCCTGATTTTAAGACTTATTTCAATGCTACAGTAATCAAGATAATGTGGCACTGGCATAAAGAGAGAGAAGTAACAGAATATAGAGAAGAGAAACAATAGATGTTTCAAAATTTACAATAGCCAAGACATGAAAGCAACCTAAATGTCCATTGACAGATGAATGGGTTAAGAAGATGTGGTACATACAATGGAAGATTACTCAGCCATTAAAAAGAATGAAATAATGCCATTTGCAGCAACATGGATGGACCTCGAGATCATGATACTAAGTGAAGTAAGTCAGACAGAGAAAGACAAATATCATGATATTGCTTATATGCAGAATCTTAAAAAAAAAATGATACAAATGAACTTATTTACAAAACAGACTCACAGACTTAGAGAATGAACTTATGGTTATCAGCGGGGGAAGGGTGGGGGGGAAACTGGTAGTTTGGGATTAACATGTACAAACTGCTATATTCAAAACAGATAACCAACAAGGACCTACTGTAAAAAAATAAATAAATAAATAAAAATAATATAAAATAATAAATCCACTTATATATACACAACTAATTTTCAACAAAGGTGCAAAGACAATTCAGTGGAGAAAGGATAGTCTTTTCAACAAATAGAGCTGAAATAATTGGATAAACATATGCAAAAGAAAAGAATCTTAGGAACTTCCCCGGCAGTCCAGTGGTTAAGATTTCACCTTCCAGTGCAGGGGGTGTGCGTTCAATCCCTGGTTGGGGAGCTAAGATCCCACATGCCTTGTGGCCAAAAAACCAAAACATAAAACAGAAGCAATATTGTCACAAATTCAATAAAGATTTAAAAAATGGTCCACATCAAAAAAACAAAAAAAATTAAAAGAAAAAGAAAAAAACCTCACACAATAATTAATCAGTACCTCACACCATATATAAAATTATAAAAATTCAGTCTAGAATCAAAATGGATTCTAGACTGAATGTGAAGCCTAAAATGGTAAACCTTCTAGAAGAAAACATAGTAGAAAATCTTTATAATCTTGGCAAAGATTATAAAGGCAAAGACTCCTTAGGTTCAACCCCAAAAGCATGACCCATAAAAGAAAAAACTGATAAATTAAACTTCATCAAAATTAAAAAATTATGTACTTCAAAAGACACTATTAGAAAATACATATGTAAGCCACAAAATAAGAGAAACATTTGAAAAGCATACACCTGATAAAGGACTTGTATCCACTAAAAACAAACAAACAAACACTTCAATATGAAGAAAACAAACAAATCCCCATACCCCCTCCAAAAAAAGAAAAGCAGGCCCAAAACTTGGATAGTCACTTTACCAAGGAAAATATACAGATGACAAATAAACACATGAAAAGATATTCTACATCATATGTTATCAAGGAAATGTAAATTGAAACAACAATGAGATACCACTACACACTATTGAAATGGCCAAACTCTGAAACACTGACAACACCAAATGCTGATGAAGATGTGGAGCAATAGTAACTCTCATTCCTTGCTGGTGGGGAAGTGAAACAGTACAGCCACTTTGGAAGACAGTTTGATAGTTTCTTACAAAACTAAACATACTCTTGCCATAAAATCCAAAAATCACACTCTTTGGTATTTACCCAAGGGAGTTGAAAATCTGTGTCCACACCAAAACACACACATGAATGTCTTAAGCTTTATTCATAATACATAATTGCCAAAACTTGGAAGCAATCAAGATGTCCTTCAGTAAGTGAATAGATTAATAAACGGGTACATCCAGACAATGGAATGTTATTTAGCACTAAAAAGAAATGAGCTATCAAGCCATGAAAAGACACAGAGGGAACTTAAATGCGTATTACTAAAGAAGTCAATCTGAAAGGGAATCACACCATATGATTCCAACTATATGACATTCTGGAAAAAACATAACTATGGAGAGAATAAAAAGATCAGTAGTTGCCAAGGTTTGGGGATGGGGGAGAAGGATGAAGCTGGAGCACAGAGGATTTTTAAGACAGTGAAACTATTCTGTATGATATGATAATGGTGGATACATCTCATAATACATTTGTCAAAACCCATGGAATGTACAACACCAAGAGTAAACCCTAATATAAAGTATGGACTTTCAGGGCTTCCCTGGTGGCGCAGTGGTTGGGAGTCTGCCTGCCAATGCAGGGGACACGGGTTCGAGCCCTGGTCTGGAAAGATCCCACATGCTGCAGAGCAGCTGGGCCCGTGAGCCACAACTACTGAGCCTGCGTGTCTGGAGCCTGTGCTCCGCAACAAGAGAGGCCGCGACAGTGAGGGGCCCGCGCACTGCGATGAAGAGTGGCCCCCGCTTGCCGCAGCTGGAGAGGGCCCTCGCGCAGAGACGAAAACCCAACACAGCCATAAATTAATTAATTAATTAATTAATTAACAAAACAAAAAACAAAAAAACCTATGATAAACCAGAATGGAAAAGAGCCTTAAAAAAAAAGAGAATCTAAAGTATGGACTTTCATAATAGTGACATGCCCATGTAGGTTCATTGATTATAACAAATGTACCACTCTGGTGTGGGATAGTGATAATAGGGGAAGCTGTGCATGTATGGGGGAAAAGGGTATATGAGAACTCTCTGCACTTTCCACTCAATTTTGCTATGAATCTAAAACTGCTCTAAAAATATATATTATTTTAAAAATGCTTTAAGAGGGAGTCATATTTTCATTGAGCAAGTGGGAGATAGCAGGAAGTCAGAATGAGGAATCCTGTTTGTATCACTTAAGGATCCTCCAGAGAAATAGAACCAATAGGAGGATGGAGATATATATATATATATATATATATATATATATATATATATATATATATATATATATATACACACACACACACATATATATATACACACATACATATATGGATATATATTTTTATATTTATATATTTATATTTATTTTATTATATGGAATTGGTTTATCAATTACAGAGTCTGAAAACTTCCAATATCTGCAGTCAGCAAGCTGGAGACCCAGGAGAGCTGTTATATAGTTCCTGACCAAGTCCAGAGACCTGAGAATCAGGAGAACCAGTGGTATAAATTCTAGTCCAAAAGCTTGCAGGCTCAACACCAAAAAAAGCCACTGTTTCAGTCCAAATCTGAACACTAGAAAAGACCAATGTCCCAGCTCATACAGTCAGGTTAGAGGAGCTCCCTTTTACTCAGCCTGTTTGTTCCACTTAGGTCTTCAATTGATTGCATGAGGCCTACCATCATTAGGGAGGGCAAAATGCTTTACTCAGTCTACTGATTCAAATGTTAATCTCATTCAGAAACAGCCTCACAAACACACCCAGAATAATGTTTTTTCAAATGTCTGGACATTAAGTGGCCCAGGCAAATTGACACATAAAATTAACCATCACACTGTCCTTCAGTAATCTCCCTTTCCCATGTCAAGGCCCTAAGAAATCTACATGTATAGAAGACAAGATTAGGGAAATGTACACCCTGTGACTTCGGGGTCTTAGTTGAGCTCTAAACCCAATGCTGAGAACCAAGGCAGGAGAATCCTTCTGCCTGGGCTGGAGGCAGGCTTCAGACCAAGGAATAAGCTGAATCACTTTCTCTGCCCTTTCTCAGTAACACCACCTTTCAACAACTTAGTTTCTCACCTCATTACACCCAACACACAGCAGCCCTCCTCTCTTTGAATTTGTCCTATTTTTATAGGTTTTATAAACACACAGCAATTATCAACTGTAATGTCTGTCACTGATCAGTGGGAACTCATTGATACTATTGGATTTACTAGAAGGTCAAAATGAAAAAAGTCCATTACAAATGCATAATAATATACACTAGGAGTTATAAATTTGAACAGAGTAGGGTCAGGAGAGAGCCCACTAAATGTTATTTAAGGTCCCACCCTTCTCTCTGCCAAATTCCTGCTATTTGCTAATGCTTTCTCTCTGTAATTTGCCCCTTTCTTCTTGTCGTCAAAGTCCTAGATCTGCAGGGTTGACAAAGGTGCACCAAGATTCTTTGTGACCAGTATCTCCCCAGTGATTATCTTGGCTTTGTCTGCAAATTACTCACTCTACAGTATACTGCAGAAACCATACAAAAAGTTATTCATGTGTTTAAAGACATTAAGTAAGGGCAATTATGGGAAGAATAAAGTATAAAGAACATTCTCAAACAATTACAACTACGGTGGTTTTATCTACTCCTTGTTACAAATTGTTTATTAACCACATCTCTGATTCTCAGACCAAATGGATTATGGCCAACTCAAGATCCTTAATGTACAATCCTTGGCCTAAACCACCTGTCTCCCCCTGCCTGGGCTTGCTTTTGTAATGCTCACTAGCCAGTTCCAGCCAATTCTCCTTCCCAAGGGAAGGCAAGGCTCCTAGTCAGGTATTCAATGCTAACACAGAGATCTAGATTCCTGGGTGCCCATGCAAACTAGATAATGGCCTCCCTGGTGTATAGCTTCATTCTTGGTTACTTATAGGAGGCTGCTCCTCTTTTGGGTCCTTAGTCTGGCAGACCACCTGTCTTCCCACAGAAACTATTTCTTTTTACTATTAAGCATAATTTTCTCATTTCTGTTGCCTGGCTTTTCCCTCTAGCTTAATAGATCCTAATCACCCCTGGTTCAAACCCACCAACTTAGCAATCAAGTGATGTTCTGATGTGCCCAGGGACTTTCTGTTCCTTCTTTTATATGTTAAAGTGCATTATTCCTCTACAATCACTTTGGAAAACTATTTGGCAGTATATGCAAAGCTAAATATTTGCATGCATTAGGACCTAGCCTTTCAACTCAGGGGCATATACCCATCACAAATGCTCACACATGTTCCACTAAAGAAACAAGAAAGAATGTTCGTAGTTACACTCTTGGTAATATCCAAAAACAAACAAACAAACAAACCAAAAAAATAACAGGAAATGAACCAAATGTTTCCCTACAGTGGAATGGATAAATTGAGCTATGTTCATCCAAAGGAATTATTAGATAGCAAAGAGAATGAACAAGCTAAAATTACACACAGTGCGGATAAATCTCACAAACAATATTGAGTAAAAGAAGCCTGGCATAAAAGATTACATATAGTTTGATTCCATTTTATCATGTATAAAATCAGCAGTCCTAATATGATGTTAGAAGTCAGGGTAGTTTTTACCCGAGGAGAGGGATTTGCTAGTGACTAGAAAGGGTGTGGAAGCACTTCTGGGATGCTAGAAAGTTCTATTTCTTAGTCTCAGTGCTTCTTCCATAGGTGTGTTTATTTTGTGAATATTCATTGAACTGTGTTCTTATGATTTCTGCACTTCCCACTATTATTTCACACATCAGTGAATTATACAAGTTAGTGATAAGCTTACATACATTTTTATTGATGGTACTATGTCAGATATATTGATATCAAAACACATATAATTCTCATCAAGGAAAACAGGTTAAGGGTCACAGGGGATGAGGCACCTTTTCCAAATGCCACCTATTAATTTTGTTTTACAGAAGAAAACCTCGGAATCCAGGTCCTGGAAAGAATAAAAACTGGCTTCCTCAATGTTAACAATCTATTTGGTAGCAGAGAGGACTAGAAACTAAATACTCTGACTCAATCTGGCATTCTTTGACCACACAACATTCCTTTGGATACGAAAACATCTTGATGTTCTCTATAAAATGGTTTAAGCTTTTTAACTCAATCTATTATCCTTCCATTAGGTATATAAAAATTCAAATACTTTTGCATAATGAAAAAAACTCCTGGTTATGACCCTTCCAGACTCTGAGTGCTCCAATGCCCTAGGCAGGCATCTGGGCCACCTACAGAGACAAGTAGTCAATGCTAGTTGAAAATTCCAAGATTTCTATCTGGACACTGCTCCTCACACATACAACATCTTTCTCACTCTCTATTTACTGTACACGTTACCTGTATCAATCACCTGAAAGTAACGACACTTTCAAAATGGTCATTCAATACAGTCATTCAATACAATTAACATCTATCTACGAGGTACCAAGCAACATTTCTATTGTTTTATTCTAACAGTAGTATTGGATTTATCCCAAACCATCCAGACTCTCTTATTAAGCTACCTAATAACCACAAGATGATTAATTTGCAAGACTGCTGACTAGAATCACTGAAATGATCAGCCTTGCTTCCTATCCCAAGAGTTCATCTATTCAACAGATTAGCCTGCACCACTCCACATGTAGGCTCAGAACCAGACATATTCTGAATGGAGCAGGGGTTCTGGGGTGGAACAGAAGAGTAGTCCTAAAATCTAACATTCAACACTTGATATGCCATAATGGTCCTGCTGACCTCTGTCTGAAACCTTCTTTCCTATTTTTTAGCCATAAAATCTTGAACAAGTTGCTTAACATCTCTGTGTCAATTTTATTTTATTTTATTTTATTTTTTGGCCATGCCACATGGCTTGTGGGATCTTCATTCCCTGACCAGGGATTGAACCCAGGCCTTCAGCAGTGAAAACTCGGAGTCCTAACCACTGGACTGCCAGGGAATTCCCAGTCTCAATTTTTTAAGCTGTGAAGTGGGAATAATAACTCAAACCCATTTGACTCAAAAGAATCCAGTGAAAAAACTGTATATAAAATAATTAGAACCATTCCTGGAAAAGAGTAATAATCAGTCAAGATTAGCTATTATTATCACAATAATTATTATGCTTGTTCTTTTAGCCCTGTTGTTTTGGCTATTGGTTTATTAGCTGTTCTAGGGCAGGTTCTCCCAGAAGCAGACTCTGAGCTAAGGTTTTGAATGCAAGTGCCTTATTAAGGGACTACTCCTAGGAGAAACCAATGCAGGAGTTAGGGGAGCAGGATAAGACAGGGAAAGAAGTCAAGGGACGGTGCAATCTTAGTTGAAGTCCAGCTTCGGTCTGATCTCAGAAGGAGTTGTAGAATGTAAAGTGTACCTCGGAGTTTTGTCCCATCTCAAGGCAAAGTTGCTGGGCTTTTTGTACCCCTACACCTGTCGTCACTGGTTAAGGTGCAGGAGGGGATTTGTAACTGCCCCTAGGTGGTGTAACTTCTGAGAACTTTAGGATCTCCATCAGGATGAAGCAACTCCAGGAGCCTAAAGGCAATCCTCTGAAGGTTTAGGCAGGAAAGTATGGGTCCACAAAACTGGTAGAGGAGATTTGAGGGGCTTTGACAGGCTGACAATAGTGCCGGCTACAACATCCTATGACTGAATCGGTGCAATCTGTCCCTAACTTTCCTTGCTCAGTATCTGCCTATCTGAACCTACCAAATGACTATATTTTGCCTATGCCTAGCTCTGTTTGTCTTGAGAGACAGGGTGTGTCCTCCAGACCCAGACCCCTACATGCCAGTCCCCATGAGAATGACTCCCAGGCTGCTTTCCATTTTGAAAACCCCTGGGTCTCCCCAACCTTGATCATCTACATGGCTGACCCCAGCCAAGTTCTAGCCTGGCTTTTCTCCCAACTGGCAGAAGGGAAAATGACATCACATCTCTCTTAATTTTGAAGGGCAGAATTCTAAGAATTATCCAGAACTTTTTTTTGAGTCAATCTATTTACTTTTATTAGTTATATATTTTATCTATATATGTGTATGTAGGTATTTTTTATTTACTAACTCTATAGGTGGCTTAGTTTGAGGACATGAGTAGTCCCAAAAACAAAAGAATTGAGAACTGAATACTAGTATTTGTAGAACCAGGGAAATAACTTGTAAACTAAATAAGTACACTAGGAGAAAATGTGCGATATCAAACTTGTCACATACAAACAATGAAAAATGAATCAAACCTATATAAAAAAAATCAATTCTCCTCCCCATAATTTATATGTCTTTTACATATAATAAAATCCTGCCTAAGCAAATAACTGATAAAGCAATAAAGCTGTCAGATGCAATAAATGGACTGTTTGCCTGGACTATCTAGAAACACTCCCATTCGGAGGCAGATACCCTGTTATATTAAGCTACATGACGAAAACATTTATCTATTGTGTGATAAACCTGACAAGTGCCTAAATCAGCTGCCTGAGAAGTCTCTCCGGAAATGCACCTCTACAAAGGCTGATATTTAATTATATCACCCTGAGTGTGAGATATAATTGCACCTATTATGTGATAGGAGTAGAAAAGGGGGGAGTAGAAATTAACTTCCATTGAACAACAAAGTAATTACCCATCATTGAAGATAAGGTAGGACATCTCCATTCTATTTTAAGAGTGGATTCATTCATCAGTGTTTCTGTTCCTCCCTCATCATCTACGTGACCTAAAAAGAAGGTCAACCCAGCAGCCAGAATATTATCCACAGGAGAAACTTTCGGACATCTGGAAACACACTAGCCTGGGCTCCAAATGTGTCAACTTCAAGTTGTTATCTTTCTCCTCCTCCTGGCTATTCCTCCTGTGCTCACCACCTTCACCCAAACAGCTGTCCAACTAGAATGCTTGGAATTATTATCAGCTACTCTCTCATTCCTTACACCTACGGGCATATCTCGAAGATATTGCGGATATCTTGGTGTCCAGACCACCACAATAAAGCAAATATTGCAATAAAACAAGTCACACAATTTTTTTGGTTTTCCAGTGCATATAAAAGTTATGTTTACACTCTACTGTAGTCTATTAAGTGTGCAATAGCATTATGTCTAAAAAAACAACGTACGTGCCTTAATTAAAAGGTACTTTATTGCTGAAAAATGCTAACCGTCACTGGAGCCTTCGGCGAGTAGTAATCTTTTTGCCATGGCCACATCAAGGGTTACTGACCACAAATCTCCATAACAAATATAATAGTAATAATAAAGTTTGCAATATAGCAAGAATTACCAAAATTTGGTATAGAGACACAAAGTGAGCAAATGCTGTTGGAAAAAGGTGCCGATAGGCTTGTTCAATGCAGGGTTGCCACAGACCTTCAACTTGTAAAAAGTGTAATATCTGCGAATCACAATGAAACGAGGTATGCCTGTATTTGAACGTTAATTTTTTTTTTTTTTTTTTGGCCACACCAACGGCTTGTGGGATCTTAGTTCCCTGACCAGGGATTGAACCCGGGCCCTCAGCAGTGAAAGCACCGAATCCTAACCACTGGACCTCCAGGGAATTCCCTGGACATTAATTCTTAACAATTCTGTTACAAACTCCTATTAGTTCTGAGCCATCTTTCCCATTCTCTGTTTCCACTGTCAATTTAGGTTCTGGTCATTTCTTGCCAAGCCTGTTGTGTGCTCTTGCCACCCCCAGACTCTCAGCTTCCCAGGCTACTGACAGAACACTGATGTCGAGGTAAACTTCTAAAATGTAGATCTAGTCATGGCACTTTCCGGCTTTAAAAATGGCCTAAATTCAGCAACAGAGAGTTCAGAAGAAGCCAGACAAGAAAGAACATCCTCAAGGATTCTACTTACAGAACATCAAAAAAATAGGTAGCGTCTAGGGAAGCACACGTCGGTGGTGCATGCGCATCCTATTGCTGCTGAAACAAATTAGCAGAAACTTAGTGGCTTAAAACAACACACGTTTATTATCTTATAGTTCTGGAGGTCAGAAGTCAGAAATCGATTTTTAGGGGTTAAAATTAAGGTGTCAGCAGAGCTGTGTTTCTTCTGGAGACTCAAGGGGAGAATCCATTCTTTGCTTTTTCCCGCTTTTGGAGACCACCTATACTCCTTTGATCTGATCCCTTCCAGCCATCCGACCACTCCAACCTCTGCTTCTGTCATCACATCTCTTTCTCTGACTCTTCTGCCTCCCTCTTTCACTTATAAGGACTCTTGTGAGTATGTGGACCCACCCAGATAATCCAGGATAATCTCTCCATCTCAAGGTCCTTACCTTAATCATATCTGCAAAGTCTTTTTTGCCTTGTAAGCATTTAAGTATTGTAACCGGTTTACAGGTTCTGGAGATTAGGACATAGACATCCAAACTGGGAGGTGGGGTGGGATAGGGGAGGGTATTATTCTGCCCAACCCCCCACCCCCCAGTGGAAAAATCATAAAGAAGCCCAGAAAGTGATGACTATGAAAGTCAAAAGAGTTTACCTCTACGTGGGAGAAAGGGATTGTGATTAGAAAGAATGCATGCAGAAACAGGCTTCTAGGGGCTGGAAATTTTCATTCTCCAGAACCAGGTGGTAGTTATGTGAGTATTCACTTCAAAAAAATATTTTAAACCTATACATCTACATTTTATGCCTTTTAATATAGGTGTTTATTTCACTTTTTAAAAAAAGATTTTAAAAAACCTGCCTAAAAGTCTCTATTATTCTGGGTATTTCATCCTCACAATACAGCCCCAGCTTCTCTTTCCAGCCTCACCTCTAGGCACTTCCTGCCCCTCCCCCATTCCTCCTCCCCTTCCTCACCTCACATTCTACCTTCCAGCTTCACTGACCAAAGGATGCTCTTTTACACCTTTGTGCTTTGTGTCTTTGCACATGAAATTCTCTCTGCTTGAATTTTTTTTTTTTTTTTTTGCTTGGTGAATATTATCACATTCATTAAAGCTCAGGCCAAATGCCACATCTCCTGTTAAGCCCTCCCTGACTCCTCTGTTCCCCTCCCTTCCAGAGATTCAGCTTGTTTGTCACCTGTGCTGCTACTGAATTTTGTTCCTAAACCGTCATAGTCCTGGCCATGTGTTATTCTGAATTGATATTTATGTCTCCATCTTCTCAACAAATCTCCAAGCAACTTTAGGGCAGCTATTGCTTAGCAAAGTGCCTGGTATACATTCTGTACTTAATAAATATGCTTTTTTAAAAAGTATGATCCATTCCACTGTGTGAAAAAGGCTAAAAGATGGAGTGGAGCAGATGGAGGTTGAGAAAAGGGAGAGAAGCCAGGTTCACACAACCATATTCCAGGTCTACCAAGTTAGACGTAAGGAATCAAAGTTTTGAAAATAGGCTTAAATTCAAAGTGTACAGACACTACATATACAGCTGATTATTCACAGTAATTATGTTTTCTAAAGTCACTAGGAATACTGAACCATTGTTCCTAGCAAGAGAAGCTGGGGCCATAATGTGAGAACCAGGTATCAAGAATAATATAACACAGACCTTTAGGCAGGTTTTTAAAATCTTCTTTTAAATGCCAAATAAACGCTTATATTAAAAATGCATAAAATAGTACTACACCAATGCTTCTAAGGGAAATACAGGATTAGATACCTGGGAACCTCTGGTAACAATGTTTTCATCAACCAGCCAATACATAAACTTGTTGTAGGTGTGTTTCTGCTTAAAGAGACATTATTAACGTATATTGTTGGTTCATTAACCTTAAACGCACGGTCAACAGCTCTACAGCGCATTCCTGAACAAAGTTTACCTAACACATATATTTTCTTCATTAGAATACATCACAGCCTTCCTGTGCTTAGCTTGAAAATTAATACTAAATAGCAACCTCATTTGAAATGGAGCCAGAATGCCAGAAGGGGGAGCTCTCATGCCCTAGCACTGGATGCCAGTTGTAGACCCAACAGGAAGAGATATACCTTTTCATCTCCAACAAGAAGGTTACTACTATACTACCAGGCAGGAGGAAGGAAGAATTTATCTTTGCCCAGCAACAGCCCAGCCAATGAAAAACCATTACACTTCAAACTCCCAGTTTCCTCCAATGGACTCTTTGTTTATAACATGCCCTCCCAACTCCCTCTTCTTCATAAAAGAACATTCTTCCCCTTTGTTCTCCAGGCTTTTCTGTGGTTTTCCATAGACTGCCTGTTCCAAATTGCAATTCATCACTGTCCCCAGATACACCCATTTTGCTGATAAAATAATCGGTTGTTTCGGGGCTTCCCTGGTGGCGCAGTGGCTGAGAATCTGCCTGCTAATGCAGAGGACACGGGTTCGAGCCCTGGTCTGGGAAGATCCCACATGCCGCGGAGCAACTGGGCCCGTGAGCCACAACTGCTGAGCCTGCGCGTCTGGAGCCTGTGCCCCGCAACGGGAGGGGCCGCGATAGTGAGAGGCCCGCGCACCTCGATGAAGAGTGGCCCCCGCTTGCCGCAACTAGAGAAAGCCCTCACACGAAACGAAGACCCAACACAGCTAAAAATAAATAAATAATCGGCTGTTTTATTGTTTTAAGGTCAACCTTAGGAACACTTAGAGAGCACTTCAGCACTATGCTTGGGCTATTTTAAAAAGCAACATCATCAATAAAAAGCACAAAAATGAGGAAAACATGGCACTAAATATGCTCCGAAAGGATTCTTGTTTACAGTATGAGAATTGAGTAAGAAGTGTCTTCTCTCCTTGCTAAGCATCCGCTGGGAACATGCAGGTCTGGAGACTAAAACTTTTTACCACTCAGTGAGTGTCCACATCCACAAATGACCACTAATATGCTGCTGAGTATTGGTGTGGGGATTACAAATAAATTTTAGCAAGTAGGTGAATTCGCTAATACAGAATCCACAAATGATGAGAGTCAACTGTACATTATTTTAATTTCACTATCATCCTCACTTTTCCAAGAGTGGAAACTAAGACTTAAGAGTATTGACTAGCCTAAGGCAGGATTTAAATCTCTGCATCTCTGCCTGGGGCCAAGGCTTGTGCTGTGCCCCCTACAGACCAGCTGCAGTCCTGCAAAGTGAACTTTGGAGAGTGAGTCTTTAGGGACTATAGGTTTGGGGGCGGTGTTTTCTGTGGTTTCTCTTATTCAGTAGTTATCTGATCATATAGGTATTCAGCTCGTCTTGCCTCTTAACGGAATTCTACTGGAACATTGTCGTTGTGGTTGCCTTCCTTTGCTGATTTTTAGTTTTCTTTCATGTTGTTAATAGATTTTTCAAAGGCACTACTCTTTCTTACTTACCATAAGATGTTTTGAAAAGAAAAATTTAATTCTAAAATATTCACAAACCAGACACCTGAGAGTTTATTAATCATTCTTCATTATTAATTAATGGAAACTCAGTTAAGATTTACTGTTCTCCTTCAGTATAGTCTATTGACTTTATTGACCTTGGATATTTAAAAATTATAAGAGCATATGCTTTCTTAGAGCTCATCTCACACTTCCAGGGATATAGGAACTCCCATAAAGGGAGGGAGCTAGTTCACAGAAACCATTCTATGTGAATTGCCAGCTGTGGAACATGAAAAGCATCAAGGTCCTTCTGTGTGCATATCTCCAGCTCTGGCCCACTTTCCATTTAGTCACAGATCAATGGGAAGTAAGCAATTTCATTATTGATTTATGATGCAAAAAATGTTTTCCATAATATATATTTCAGCGTAAGTGTCCATCATAAGCAAAATATTCTTAGATATTCATTTTATAAAATGTAACAGTCTTAAGCCAAGATGAACGCAGATCATAACTCCTGCCTAAATAATCATTTGACCAGAAGATCCTGACTTGGACTCAATTTCCAATAAAAATTATGCTGTCAACCTCTCTTTATTAATCTTCTCTTTAATGTGATCATGATTATGATATTCATACAAATTCTAGAATTACACATAATGGCAACCAAATAATTCTGTAATGACTACTAAGGACAAGGTTGTTCCAAGATGTTGAAATAAACTTGAACGTTGGTCAACTCAATCCATCCTCAAACCCCTCCCATGTTAAATCTCAGTCCCTGCTTTCATTTCCTAAGGAATGGAATTGAAAAGGGAAAAAAAAAATTTAGCAACTAATTAGAGAGGTGTTGTGCTCAAATTCTTTACATTTTTAAAGTGTTTTCTTATACTACTATTAAATTATATTGATCATTAGGATACCTTAGGTATCCCTCAAAAGTCACCCAATGAGACAACAGGTTGACATTTTATTTCATTCTTATTATAAAAACAAAATAGCTTCATTTTCAATGCTTGACACTTACCAGTTGAGATTCTCCCTGCCCTCTCTGATTAATTCAAGAATTCCAAAGCAATCTTAAATTGTCTGGTGAGTCAGTACCTAAGTTTTCACAATTTGATTCTAATTCTAAAAATGACAAACATGCTTTTACTCTGGATGCTATTGTAGCTTAAGAAAATATTTACATAATCTGCAATGAGCACAGAGAATACAAGAAATCATTAATGACAAGTTATTTTATGTGAGGGAATGCAGGAGGGTCAGATTCAGAGCTTAAGCAAAAGTATGTTCCTGTAACTTTTCTCTAAATGAGCACATTAAAGTCAGAGAAAGAACAATGCTTTTACCATAATTCATAGTTTTCTGAAAGCTAAATGACCTTTTAAAAAAATTCTTGGCCTCGCAATGTGATAAAAATGGAAGGGATATGAATACCTACAATGCAGTAATGAATTGTAAATGGCTTAGTAATCCACCTCCAGAGCACAAAGATCCTGTCCAAAAAAGCATCTGTTCATATATCCAAACCATCCAACAATAGCTCCTTTGATATCTGAATTCCATATCAAATTGAAAAATTATTCTGGTTATTTTTTTAAAAAAGCCTTTCCTAGAATGATCTTCGTACATTTCTTTGTTGTTTACTGTAGCTAATTTACAATTCATTCTAACATATCAAACGGTATGTTATAAATCAAAATAAATACATTATATTAGTCAGGTTACTCCATTAACTTTACATTTTAAGAAAAAATATCGAACGCTGCAGTCTTTTTCTTCTTTCCCAGCAGGAGTGTCTGGTACTCTCAGATTGTGCTCTGAATGGAGAATCCAGACCCTGGCAGCTCCTAAGGTGTCTTGTGTGTCACTTGTACTTTGGAGCCCGATTCCATAACAGATGCATTCAGATGGGCAAATCCATACTGGGGAGGTGGAATTTAGTGACATTCTAATGCTTGAACTTCAAGCCTCACTGCAAAACAAAAAAAAGAGTAAGAGGCCTTTAGGCTGGGGCCCTGGTTTTCCATTCTGGGGCTTGTAAGACTTCAGTTCTTCATCCTTGCCCCTCTCCAGTTATTGCAGTGATTAAATGAAATCACCTTGAGATGTTTTCACACGTAACCCAAGTAGATCTCCATCCCCAGAAGCAGGGCCTGGGTAACAGCATTATATAAAGCTCCCCAGGTTATCCAGGGTGGAGGACCAATGAGTTAAAATATCTCTCTTGTGGTTTTTCTGTCTTGTAGAAGTTTGATTTACAAATACACAGCCACAGCACATCATGCAGTTAGGCAGGAAACGCTTCCTAACCTCAGTCACTCAGACACAGTACATTTGCTTCAGGAACAGTGGATGAGTCTGTGAAGGGAAACCTGCAGAACCCACGTATGGGTGGGTAACATTGGGAGGGGGCGTCACTTGCCCTGCAAATATCCCTGTGGCCCAGGCAAGATGTGGGCCCTGGAAGGGCAGCCTTACAATTATGATCGAGATTGGCTAGGCTGCACCAGGCTCAACAATGACTCCAGCAAGTAACAACTGAAACAAGGATGAGAGAAAACAGGGTTCTACCAGGGGACTGATCACATGCTCTGGTTCTTTCTCAACTTGTCATTTGGGAGTAGATCTGACTCCTTTTGAACTAAGCAAACCCCATGGTACTTGGTCAACTAAGCGGCTGAGACTGGGATGAGGAGAGGAAGATAGAGACCCAAGAGAGATACTGAATTTCCTGTAAATGCTAAGTGCTAATTTAGCCTTCTAAATTTATTACTTAATAGATCATTATGTGTTATATAATCTGAAAATTATTATGTATAGTTGTACAATATACAATTTGAAAAAAAGTTACAGGAAAACTTGACTCTAGATGCTTCCATATCTGAAAGATATGAATAACATATCAGTTGACCTTCATCCATTTAGAAAAACATATTTTGGGGCTTTTGGGGCTATGAAAAGAAAAGCCCCAAAGCATCAGCTGGATGATAAATGGGTGAGACTCAAAGAAAGACGTCAGTCTGTATTGTGTTCCACCTTAGGAGTGCGTTATGATTGATTTGTTCCCTGATAATGGATGTTTTGGTTGTTTCTAATTTTTTGCTATTACAAACAGATATATAATATTTTGTATATTTTAAATATAAATATATATCTATCACAAGCATATATACATATATAATCTTTATGCATATGTGCTAATATTTCTGTAGAATAGATTCCAGCAAGTGGGAGTTCAGTGTTGTAAGACAGTGCATATTAACTTTAATACATAGGCATAAGAATCACTAAGGATCTTATTAAAATGCAGATTGTGATTCAATAGGTCCAAAATGTGACCTGAAATTCTGCATTACTACCAAGTTCTCAGGATGCCAATGCTGCTGGTTTGTGGACAATGCTTTGAGTAGCAAGTTTATAGAATATGTACTTTCTTTGATTTTGACAATTATTAAAATGAGGAAGAGAAGTAAAGGTTAAAATTGAAAAGTAGAAGACAGAAGAAGAGCTATATTGTTTAACTCCATATACTTATGTATTGTTGGAAATTTTTAACACACATATTACTTTAATAATTAAAAAAACAGACATTTAACACAATAAGCAACAAGAGAATTTTAATAATTACCCAGTGGATGAAAACATTTTTTCCTCTTACCGGTAATAACCAGGTAGGTTTCTCCCATTCTCTCCAATATAAATGTTTTCCAATAAAACTGTAAAATTTCTAGGGAGATTCTTATTTGTATATTTTCCCGCCTCTACTTTAAGCTGACCTCTTTCAGATTTTTTTCCAACCATCTGCCTAGTGGCCCCACCCTGCATTCAGCCAGTACCTTATAAAGCTCCCACAGCTTCCAACTCTTTGTAAAATGCAAAAAGTTCAGAAGGTTGTGGGCTCCTCCCCCTGTTGGGGGGTAAATAATGGAATTTCCTGCCTAAGATAATGCAACTACTTTCAGGACATCTGAGAGTCAGGTATGCCATGAAATAACCCTGGGATGGTCAACTCCATTCCTCTGTAAAATCCTTCCATGACCTAGCCTGCAGAAAGTGGGTCCAAGCAAATTCCAGATGTTAAATTCATCTTGGGTGACAGACTAAACTTTATTCCATGTTTCCACGTTATCTTTTTTTTTGAAATCTGTTTTTACGAGTTTTTTCATTGTAGTTTTTGGAAACCAGAGAAGTTTCAGATAGTTGGGAAAAGTCTCACTCAATGGGTAGGTGAAAAGTACCATCTGATTTTTAGAAAGAAAAATCTATACAAGAAATAGAAGAATCTAAGAAGGGATTTGAAATCATTTTGAAATTATAGGAAATGTGGGCTTAGCTTAATGATCATACCGACAGAAAGAAATACTGGCATCATCAACCAATTTGAAAATCTAGTCAATGCACGACTGGTGTTAGAAGACCTAGAGAGTATAGTTCCAACTAGTTTTTTTGTTTAGGTTCATCATATTGTTTCTGCAAACTTGGAAACCTGCCACACAAAATAGTCTTTGGTTACTTATTCATAAATCAAGTCCAAGTGGGTGATACAATTGCTCCCCGGCTCCTAGTCTCTAGCAAGCGAAAAGGGAGACGAAGTTGTCAGTCCTCAGCAATGTGAAACTGTGAGATTAGCTATTTTATTTCAAGACTGGTTGGCATTTTTTTCGGTTGAAACTTGGAAGACTCCAAGGAGAGTTAACATTTTATGGTTTATAAACTATAAACTAGAACATAGGGATTTATTGGAACCATAGATCTCACTTTTGATGTTTTGCAAAGACAGAATCCCAGCATTTCTCTGGGCTGAGAATCAGGATCACTTCCCTGGTTACAAAGACCCACTTACTGAGGCAAAAAGCAGGGCAGGTTTGCCATCATAAGCAGAGAAGACAGCAAATCTAGGGGTATGTGTGTGTGTGTGTGCGTGTGTGTGTGTGTGTGTGTGTTGTAAGCACTTGAAATATAACTTGCATGTGTTTTAAACCTAAAATAATCAGGGAGGAGTGTACCTACTGTTTCCCCTAAGGCTTTGTAAATAGTACTGTGTAACATGCTGGTATCAGAACCCAGATGGAGGTGCCCCAGCACTAGTCAGGAAAGTGCCATTATGATGCACATCACACGTAGATTGAGGCTGACTTCTGATCCAGTGGCCTTGGTGAGACAGCCTTAAGTACTCATATACCACTGCCACCCTATTTTACTCTGATTTCTACCCTCTCATCAGACTGCTCTCACTCTGGCAATGTGATCACAATTGAACAATTATTCCGTAAAAGACTTATACACAGCAACCTTTCCATATTCACTGGAAGACTCTGAAATTGGAAATTGGGTTTCAACCAAAGATGTTGTAGGCTGGACTAGTTGCAATAAACTGAAACCATTAGGGCTATTTGCAAACTAAGTGGATGTGTCTTTGTTAAAATTTGATGTTTGTTTTTAATATGGTTGCCTGCCCTTCTCTATTTGAACAGCTCATTACACCTTAAATATAAACCACATGCACACTAGAGCATTTATGTAATTTTCTGGGGCAAAGAATTTGGGCTGTGATCCAACGCTAAAATATATTACTTTAATATTTATTTGCATCTGTTTGGTATTGTCATGACCCATACAAGACTGAATCATTTTGCTTTCCTTTAAAAAAAATACAAAGGAGAGAAAACTCGCTGTTCACAGACTACTTCTAGTCACGTGGATTTGAAAAGCTTCATTTAAGATTCAGTTCATTTTTTGCAGATATTAGTACCATAAGCATTGATGAAGAACAATGTAATGAATGATGAGTTTTGAACAATACTATGGCTGATTTGGTAAAGCTATGTTTTTGGCCTAAACAATAGGATGTTTGATCAAATCAACCACAGAGAAGGAAATGGTATTTCAAAAGATGAGTTTCTAATTGAGATAGACAATGAACTGTGCATTAGAAACAGCTGCAGGGTAACGGATCTTATTGCATTTCTACATGTTAATATGCTGAATTTCTACATTCGACAGTCCCAATTTTGAGTCCTAGCACATCCAGGTGTCTTTACATCTGGGTAGTATATTTAGAAAGGAAGAAAAATCAGATAGAAAATATGTCATATTCATTGTATCCCTTATTTTAGGTTCTTATTAATTTCATTATTATAAGCTATGCAGATGAGGGCACTTTTTTTCGGCAGTGACATTATTTGTAAGTTTAGATGTCATGGTTCCCTCCTTTTTCCATGCAAAAGGACATGCGCCCTGGTTCTATGGTAAATATCCACATTTAACTTTATGTAGTATGTTAAAAGAAGCCAGGCAATAAGCATTATTTCTCTTCAGAAGATACTTGTATCAGGCAAGGTCATGCTGAGTAACAAATTGACCCCAAATCTCAGTAACTCTACACTGTAAAGGTTTATATGTTGCTGCTATGAATGTTTGTGTTCCTCCAAAATCCATATATTGAAGACCTATTCCCCAATGTGGTGTGAGATCTTTGGGAGGAAATTAGGTCATGAGGATGGAGCTCTCAAGAATGGGATTACTGCCCTTACAAGTAGAGACACAAGAGAGATGATCTCTCTCTCAACCAGGTGAGGATACAGCAAGAAGATGGTCATCTGTAAACTAAGAATAGGTTCCTCACCAGACACTGAATCTGCTGGCATCTTGATCTTAAATGTGCCAGCTTCCAGAACTGTGAGAAATAAATGTTTGTTGTTTAAGCCACCCAGTCTATGGTATTTGTTATAGCAGCCCAAGCTGACTACACCTCATGCTTACACCCTGCATCCAACATAAGTCAACAGGAGGCATTGTTCCACGATCACCACTGAGGGCACTGGTTTGAGGATATCCTACCATCTTATAACATCACCATGCCGACACATGACATTCAGGATTGCCGCATCAGGGGAAGAGAGCACGGAGAGCTCACAGCCACCCTCAGTTCCTCAGATCTGCAAGGATGACTTTTATTCACAGGACATTGACCAGAACTGGTCATATGGTGCCACAGAAACTACAGGAGAGGCTAGGACATGAAGGGGAGCAATCAAATATCTGGTGAACATTATTGTCACTACCAGAGAACTTTTCTCATCTGTGATTAGAGGGCTGAAAAAGCCCTAATCCATAATCTCCTTCAACAGGATATATTGTGTTAGGAGTCAATGTCATCTCTTTAAACATTACCAATGTGTATCTATGAAATCTAGTTTTTTTTTTTTTTAATAAATTTTATTTATTTATTTATTTACGGCTGTGTTGGGTCTTCGTTTCTGTGCAAGGGCTTTCTCCAGTTGCGGCAAGCGGGGGCCACTCTTCATCGCGGTGCGCGGGCCTCTCACTATCGCGGCCTCTCTTGTTGCGGAGCACAGGCTCCAGATGCGCAGGCTCAGTAATTGTGGCTCACGGGTCTAGTTGCTCCGCGGCATGTGGGATCTTCCCGGACCAGGGCTCGAACCCGTGTGCCCTGCATTGGCAGGCAGATTCTCAACCACTGCGTCACCAGGGAAGCCCTGAAATCTAGTTTTTAATTTGCTATTAAACTACTGTTATTTTTGAGAAACTCTGATGTAAATGTACATATAGTTCACAAAAAATTATTTTTCTAATGGATACTTCTCTTGGATTTTGTGGTTTATATTTTTTTCAAATTCCTTTTAAATATACATCCAGTGAGCTTTTTGGTGCAGAAAGAGACAAACCATAAAATTAATGAAAGCATTGATAATTCCTATGAATGGCTTCCAAAGACTCAGGACTTATTACAAACCATCCTCATAACATGAAATTATACATACATCGATATCAACTCTCACTTTGGAAATAACTAATTGAACTCATTCTCTTTATCTAGAGCTGAAAGCAAGTTTTAAAGCAGCATTTATCAGTGGGCTTGGTGGGAATGGATCAACAAATCCCAAAGGTAAGTTTACTACATATTGATCCCAGGAAAGGCCTGAGCTCCAGGGGAGACTTGAGAATTTCTAGGCTGAAATGGAGTGAAGGAGGAGAGCATGCAACTGTCTGAAATGTGCCTATGGAAGGGACATGAGAAACAGACCAGTATAACTGAAGGCATTATCTTGGGCTCAAAAGTTCCTGAAACATGGAATTAAGGAGAGAACATATATTAAAACAGGAAGAATAAAGAAAGGGAAGGAGATGCCGACCTGCAGGACAGAGATACACATGTCACAGCTTAGATATGAATGTCCACACTCATATCTACACAGGGAAAATGAGCTTAGAATAAGGATTTTGTTTTCATGTCATTTCTTTAGGCAAATGACTAATTGTTTTAAGGGAAAGGACTTCCCTGCCTTCAGAAATGTTTTAGTGTCATGCAGAAAATGTAAACTGTGTTTGAATTTCCATAACCTCTACATTTTATGGCAAGGACCCAGATCCTATTAACAGTTTTCTGTTTCAACACCTGTTATCAAATCACAACATTTTACTTAAACTGGCAAATGACTCTGTTTCACAACGAAAGTGTAAATGAACTCTGATTTAGAATCATTTTGCTAATTATTTTTCCATACTGTGGACATTAATAGCTGCTTAGTCTTCTGTTATGACCTAAACACATGGATCATATCTTTATGCAGCACATTTCTGTCTCTGCCACTGGAACATAAGTTTTTTGAGGACAAGGTCAAATATATTCTTCTCTGAATTAAATCAGCATGTATCTGTGCACTTTGAATAAAGATTGTCCTCAGTGAATGCTTATCACATACATTGTACATGTAGTCCAAAGGTGAATAAGGATTTGTTTGATTGATGTACCATGGCTAAGTTTTGGTTCAGAATCTCTTGGTGACAGAGGACTTTCAACCATCCTTATTTGTAAGGAAAAAGAATGCCTCAAGCCAGAGACCATTAAGCAAATTTCTGAATTTTGTTGGGAAACATTCCTTAGAGATTTCTCAGTAAAATGGGGATAGAGCATCTACCTGCCCAGATTAACATGATCATTCAATGTTACTTTAAACATTTAGAGCTCAGTGAGTTCTTCATGATGTCTAGTAAGGGTGTATGTTTTCCTTACCAAAAAGTATAAAAGTCACAAATTAGGAAAAATGGCCAAAAAAGGGTTCCCAACAAGAAATGATCACCAAAAGAAAAATGTTGTTAAAGTTCTGGAATCTAAATTTCAACAATTCTAAATCATCTAAACAACATTAAGAAAAGAGACGGCCAAGCCATATGCTAAGAGATTTAGATAGAAACATGTTGACCAGTTAGGAAACTTTCCAATGATCCAGACCAGAGATGATGATTGCTTGGACCACGGTGATCACCTTGCACATGGTAAGAAGTGGGTGGACTTGAGAATATACTGGAAGGGAAATCCTTCCAGAATATTTTCAGTTGACTGGAATGTGGGATGTAAGAGAAAGTAGGGAAGTGAGGCTTTTGACTTAATGAAGTCCCCATTTACTCAGATAGGAAGACTGTAAGAGAAGTAGATTTCCAGAGCGAATTAGGAATTCAGTTGGAAAATGTTAAACTTGAGTTAAGCTGCCTATTAGAGATGTTCATGTAAGTAGAGATGTACACTAGGCAAGTGGATACACTTTACAAAATTATCATTTAATTTTGCTAATTACTATGATTTAGTAACCCTAAAAGTAACCCTACTGTTTTGGGTGAACAAAAGCTCAGAGGAATAAAACAACCTGTCCAAAGACAATAGAGCTAGAAAGTGTCATATTATATACACATAATATGCAAATATATTTTATACATATGAGTTATACATTTCATCTGAGATTCGTTTATAGTCCGATGATTTCATACATGTGTGTCTAACATATCCAGATAGATAGCAGGGGCCTCAGAAGCAGAGACAAGTCCTTATTCTATTCCATATCCCGAAGATGACTAATATACTACCTTCTCAATTGTAGATGCCCAGTAACAACTGATTTAACTCTGAGTAACTACACATTGTAGAAAGAGAAATTTGGAGGCTAGAGGAAAATATAAACCCTCTCCTCTATCCCTGACCCAGGTAGAATTTTCTTATCACCCGCAAAACACACATGTATCTTGGAAGCAGAGAAGGGGAAAATGGGATTCTATCTCTGTTGCAAAACCTCTCTCTAACCTCTCCCTTCTGGGACCAGGTGCTATCAGCTCCCTGCTGTCACTTGTAAATAGCTCCTTATTAAACTGTCTTCAAATCACCCAGTTTGAGAGTGCTTAGTGGAGAAGCACTAAGCTTAGTGCTTAGTGCTTTCACTTAGTGTCTCCTGCGGGGCCCTGCCTGATTCAAGGAGGATTACTTGGAGATGTTGGACCTACAGGAGTTGGGTCTGCAGAGGCCCTCAGAGAAGGAATTGGGGAAACACATGCCCTACTCTTTTGCTCCTCCTTTCAACCCAAATTCTGCCACTGTTCTCCATAAACCTAACCAGAAGCCAGAGGGCAAGGGAGTTCGTTGATGGAGGAAGGTAGACAGAGTACCTGAAGGGCAAAGGGGAGATACCCCTTCCGCCTAGAGTCTTTCTCATGCAGAAACAGAAAAGCAACCATTTCTACCCCCTCCCCACCCCATTCACCTTCCTTTCCCCTCCCCAGCTGAGGTGGTGGGCACTAGAGGCTAAAACATTAACTGGGAATCAGAAAACTAGGCCTTGATCTCCTCATTAACTGAACTTAATCATATAATTCTCTCATCTGTATAAAAAAAACTTGAACCTCATTGTTCCTATCTGTGGTTCTGTGAAATCTGTCCTTTGAGGCTCCATTGTACAGCTGTGTTGCCCCAAACAGCTCTTGAACACTTGAAATGTGGTTGGTGCAACAGCAGAACTAAAATTTCTATCTTTTAAAATTTTAATTAATTTAAATTATATGGTCCTCTGAAGTTTGTGATGACCATACCAGACAGCACAGATACAGAACATTTCCATCAATGCAGAAATTTCCACTGGACAGTGTTGCTACAGAGACTACGTAGTCAGAACAACTATTACTTCCCTACCAGCTGACCATGCTTTCTAAGGCATTCCCATTCTCCTTCATTCTGCACCCCTACCATATGATCCAGCAATCCCACTCCTGGGCATGTATCCAGACAAAACCATAATTAGAAAAGATACATGCATCCCAATGTTCATTGCAGCACAATTCACAATAACCAAGACATGGTGACCATCATCAGAAGAATGGATAAAGAAGATTTGGTGTATATATACACAATGGAATATAACTCAGACATGAAAAATAGAATGAAATAATGCCATTTGCAGCAACATGGATGGACCTAGAGATTATTATACTAAGTGAAGCAAGTCAGACAGAAAAACAAACATTATATGATATCACTCATATGTGGAATCTAATTTTTTAAAAATGATACAAATGAGCTTATTTACAAAATAGAAACAGACTTACAGACATAGAAAACAAACTTATGCTTACCAAAGGGGAAACATGGAGGGGCAGGATAAATCAGGAACTTGGGATTAACATATACACACTACTATATATAAGATAAATAACCATCAAAGACCTACTGTATAGCACCGGGAACTCTACTCAATATTCTGTGATAACCTATATGAGAAAAGAATCTAAAAAAGAATTAATATATGTATAACTGAATCACTTTGCTGTACATCTGAAACTAACACAACATTGTAAATCAACTATAATCCAATAAAATTTTTTTAAAAAGAAAATAGTTGGAGGAAACTTCTTTTTTTAAACCCTTATGTTCCTATCAGCCAGCTTAAATTAAACATACACGTATAACTGAAACTCTGTGAACCTTTCTCCAGTCACATTTCTTTCCCTCCATCCCACCAAGAAGTAACCACCATCTTGCCTTGGTGTTTATCATTTCCAGTCATGCTTTTAACTTTTACTATATGTGTATCCATAAACAAAGACAGAATTCTTCAAGTGGGCCAAAGCCCATAATGTGCCCTTCAGATGACTAGATTCCTAACTGGGAGAGAGTTTATATCCTTATAAAACATGGATGTTTCCCCAAACCAGATGATTTCTGAGACATGTTTCCAAGTAGCCTACCAAGCTGGGGATCGAAAAGTCTGTCTCTGGAGGAAACAACTAGCTTGTATTTATTTAAACTCACATATGAAGATCATTCTGAGGTAGGGCAGAGGCGTGGTAGGGCATAGCTTCAAGCAAGGAACACCACAACTGTCTTCACCAGCAAAATAAATCCAAAGAACTGAGGACATCATCCAATAACTTAGATAAAGGTTGTCCAGAGGCAAACCTGTGAACTTGCTTCATATTTCCTTTGGACATTTGGGCTCTCTAATGAGGACCTTCCTCACTCTCCCATCCTGCTCCCCCCTCCCTCAGAGATTCAGTTTCGGCCATCTCAACAGCTCGGGACCCCTCAATTTTCTTCCCTATCTCTGAAAAGCTCTAATAAACCATCCATGTATTCCACTGGGTTCCCCAGAAGCCAAGGCTGAGATAAAGATGTCCACGCATGTGTCCTATTAAGGAAGTACTCCCAGGAGAAGCCACTGAAAGAGTGAGGGAGGCAAGCTGTGGATGAAGAAAAAGTCTGATCCCCTGGAGGAATTCTGGAGAGTAAGTTAGGGCTCAGAATCATCCCAATCCTGCTGGAAGCTGGGAGTTGGCCTTTGAAAGTCATACCCCCCAGCCGTCATCCACTAAGGGCCACCCGGGAGTAGGGTGGGAGTAAGCCCTAAAAGCCCAGCAGTTCCAGCTCTCTGCAGGTTTGGGCCACTGCAACAAACACACATCAAAGCCAGGGGAGGGAAGCACACGAAGGGTTAAAGTGACCACAGGCAGTCAGGGCAGAGCACCAGCATTATCCACCACACAGACCTGGAGGAGTTGATGGGTCATTTCGTTTCAGTAGTGATCAAATCCTCGGGCTTATGGCATGAGTTTATAATTTCAGAAATTAGCATTTAGAGTTGAAAGTTCTTTTAATATCTGTACTTGCCCAAAGCTCCCCGATTCAACTATGAAAATAGACGCTAAACAGTTACTGAATTCATCTAGTCTTGCTGGCAAACCTTCGTGGGCTGAATAGCTTTGTTAAGAATTGTTTTGCTTGGACTTCCCTGGTGGCGCAGTGGTTAAGAATCTGCCTGCCAATGCAGGGGATATGGGTTTGAGCCCTGGTCTGGGAAGATCCCACATGCTGCGGAACAACTAAGCCAAATAAATAAGTAAATAAATGAAGAATTGCTTTGCTTGGCTCTTTTGTACATACAACTGCATGTGATTTCATTTATCAAGCCAGTAGTTGTCCAACTACATCCTGAACTAACCTTGGTGTTCCCCTTGTCTTTGTACTTTGGGACTATTTCCCAGTGACAGAGCAGTAAACCAATAGCGCCATCTCCCTGCCTCCGTGGGCACTCACATGTCAAGAGGGCAGCTTGGGTCAGACTGGCTTCGATATCCTTCACATGTTACCGTAAACTCAGCTTTTTCATGGCATCAGGAGCCCAGGACTCTAGTAGAATACAAACTCAGTCTGTGTAAAGGATAAACCCTCTCTATGAAATCCAATGTGCTAGGAAAAGGACCTCAGATAATAAAAATGAATTGGTAGAATGAGGTCCCATCCCCATGTACCATCCCCACTTATATGGGACTGTGGGGGCTGCCAGCTTTGGGCAATTGCAGAATAGGTGAGGCCAAGTAGGAGGGTCACAGCAAGTAAGTTGCCACCAAACCCTTCTGGGAATTGTCTGTGCAAATTCACAAGCTGGATTACCACTCAATGGGCATTTTCAACATTCATAAATGGATTGGCCTGCTGTGAATGGGTGTCATCTTATGGAAATGGGTATGCACCTGCCCCCTAAGAAATATTTCGTCACAAACCCAATAAACACTTCTTGGTATGTCAGAGAAAAAACGTCTCCAGGGACTTGGAGCAGAACCTCTTAGTCATAATTCTGTCGATAGTCAGCCCCAAATACTCTCAGCAACATTAAAGCATTGTGTCCTGAACTGAACTGGAAAGAGACCAGAAGCAAGTGCTTACAAGTAGTACAAATAATACTGCAGCAGGGTGGAGGGTGGAGGAGAGAGAGGGACCAGAAGGTTGAAAAACACGCTTATCATCTCCAGCTCTACTGCCCTATACTTTATTCTACATTTTCCAAAATATTTTTTAGTCTTTATTGTTTTTAGTTCTTAACGATGAGTCTTTTCAAACATTTAAAGTATACAAAACATTAGGTAACAGATAACTAGGCATCCACCATCACTGCTAAACCAGTGTCTTTGGTCCTTGCTTATGTTGTCATTTATTAGAAATATTGGTTAGAATGTAATCTTTTTTTTCTATGGCTTAGGTTTTTTGAATCTTAAGCAATCCTTCCCTATCAAAATATTTTAAAAAATACTTTCCTGTATTTCTTTCTAAATGCTTAGCAGTTTTTCTTCTCACATTTTGGTGTTGCATCCATCTGGAATTTATTTCTGTATGTTGGAAAGGGATCTAACTTTATTTTTCCTAGATGGGCTGTATCTTTTTTTGAGTAGTCTATCCTCCCTCCACTGATCTGCAATGCCACCTGTGTTGTATACCTTATCCCATGTATAAGTAAGCCTGTTACAGGGTCTTCTTTTTCTGTTCCTGATCTGTTTGTCTGTTTCTGTGCCATTACCACATTTCTTACATTTCTAGGCTCTAATGTAAGCTTTGTGTCAAATAAGTCAAAATTTTCCCTCCTTTTCTTCTTAAGATTCTGATGGCTATTTTGGCTCTTTGCTTTTCCAAAGAAACATTTTATAATGAGTTTGTGCAATCCTATTGTCAGTTTGGTTGGAGAATCATTGTAATTACAGATCAATGTGGGAGACAATTCCTTTCATTACAGTATTGATTCTATCTCTAAATAAACAAGGTATATTTTTCCCATTTACTCAGTTTTTCTTTTATTTTCTTCAACTCTAAGACTTTAGGTTCATAATTTTCTGCATCTTTTGTTAGATTTATTTATAGGCACATTTTTTTGTACTGTTGTTGCTGTTCTCAATGGCACCTTCTTGTTAATTTACATTTTCTACAAATGTGTTGTTCATGCCTAGAATACCATTGCTTTTTGCGTACAGATCGTATAACCAGCAACCTTGTTGAACTCTCATCAGCTCAAGTAGTTTGTAAAATCATTTTGCCTCTTATACAATAATATAAGTGAATAAGTAACTGTTTATTCCTTTCCAATATTTATGTTTTACTTTTCATATCTTACCACACTACCTAGGGCCTATTGGCCAATGCAGAGTAAAACTAATAAGAATAAGCATACCTTTCTTCTCTTGACTTTAATAGGATACAACCAAAAATTCACCATTAACAAGGACATTTTCTAAAGAGTTTTGATAAGTGTCCTTTACCAAGTTAAGAAATTTCATGCCTACTCATGGTATACTAAGAGGATTTTCTAATAAACACAGGCTGAATTTTATCAAATGCTTCTTTATTAATTCATTGGAATGATCATTCACTTTTTCTCCTTTAGAGTGTTATTGTGTTGTATTATAATGATAGATTTGTTGAGCTTAAAACCTTGTTATATTCATTGGATAAAACCTTCTTTGTCGTGGTGATTAATTTTTGACATGCACTGCTGAATTTAATTCACCAGATTTTGTTATTTTCGTATTTATGTTTTTAAGTAAGATTTGGTCTATATTTTTTCTTGTGTTGCTTTTGACTCATTTTGTAATAAGGTAATATTAGCCTCTTAAATTAGTTGTGGAGTTTTTCCCTCCTTTTCTGTTTTCTGTAAGAGTTTATGTAATTATTACTTTTCTTGACATTTTGCTAAAAATCACCTGAAAACCACCTAGGCCTAATGAAATTTGGTTCTAGAAGTTTTAGAACCAATTTGATATCTTTAATACTTACAGATTTATTAAGCTCCCCATTTTTTCTTTAGTTAATTATGGAAAATTGTATTCTCCTAAGAAATTCTCCATTTGGTCTACATTTTCTAATTTATTATTATAAAGTCATTCTATATTATTTTCTTATGATTTCTTTAATCTCTAATTATATCTTTATTTTCATTATTATTATTTATTAATGTAATGTATAATATAATATTTGTTCTTTCATATTAGTTTTGTTTATTGTTATTCCTGTCTATTGTTAGTCCTTCAAAGAACCAACTTTTGGTTTTACTGGCATTCTTTTACATGCCTTTGCTCTAATGTATTATTTCCTATTCTGAGGTTAAAGTTCCCTTCATTCTACTTTCTTTGTGTTTATTCTGGTTTTGTTTTTCTTCTAACTCTTTTTTTGGAATTAGATCATTAGTTTTTTGTCTTTGTTCTTCTCTAATATGGGCATTTAATGCTGCACATTTACCTCTGAGTGATGCTTTAGCTGCATCCCACTAGCTTTTATGTGAGTCTTTTCACTGCCATTCAGTACTCAATATTTTCACATTTTCTGATTTCTAAGTTTATTTTTTGCTCACAAAATATTTAGAAATGTGTTGCTTTTCTTGTTTCCAAATACAGAAGAAAGAGGATTGATTTTCTCTCTTTAGTTCTATTTTTATTTCATGTTGTCAGAGAAAATAGTCTATAAAATTATTTTTTTATATTTGTGGCCCGGTTTGTGGTCAATTTTTATAAAAGTTCCATATGTACTTCTGAAGAATGAAGATTCTTAAATACAGAATGGCAAGTTCCATATGTATTGCCCATTACGTCAAGATTGTTAATTACATTGTTTGAAAATTCTGTATTTTTCCTAAATGGTACTTGCTAAACATATTAGTCCTGGATTTTTTTTTAATGTATTAAAATCTTATGTGTTAAGGCATTTGTCAAATTCTACTTGTAATTCTGCTGACTTTCAGTCTATATACCAACCTCAAGCATCTAAATTGGTTCATATAGCTAACAATTTATTACTGCTGGCAAGTAAATGAAACTTGTCCTTTCTTCCTTGTAAATTCAACTACATATTTGTAATATTTTAAAATATTTTATCTAACTTTTCTAAGTGGTTGTACCAAAAGGTTTATTTGTGTATTTGTTTGGTTAATTTGCCATATTTCCAGAACCAGAATGCAATTGAAGGGAAGAAATGAAGGTGAGGAGGAAGGAAGGAAGGAAGGGAGGAAGGGAGGAAGCGAGGAAGGAAGGAAGGAAGGAAAGAAGGAGGGAGGGAGGAAAGGGAGGGAGGAAGAAAAAGAAAAAAGATATCCTGAAAGATGCGTAGGTTTCTGTATATTCCTCTGGGTTATCCTTTGTCTAGGTATTTTAAAATTTCCAGTGTCAGCCTACAGCAAGGAAGATGTATCTGAGAGTAGAGAAAGAAGGCTTCCCACTCCCTTTGTATCACTTTTCCCCTGCTCTGTGCTGGAACAGAGAAGCATCCCCACGTAGGACTGGTGGGGGAACAATTTCTATCACACAATAAGAATACATGTTGGGGACCATCTTCTGTGCCTTCTAACCTAATTAGTTCATATTTGAGACTTTCAATGAAAAAACACTCTTAGGAGGCTTCTGCTGAGTTTTTCTTTTCATGTGTACTAATTGCTTACCAACAATCACATAATCAACCTCTTGGGTTGTGAGGAAAAACAAGGGTGTGAGTGGCTAATTGCAAATGCGAGTGGTCCTTTGCTTGTGCAATCAACAGACCTCCAGAGTATTAAACCTGGTGCCCAGTCGCAGCGTAAATATTACAAGTGGTAGAGGCTGGCCTTTTAAAACTGACTTCACAAGTTCACTTGCAATTTTCTCAAATTCTTCAACCCTTTGTAACTCTCTTTTAAAAAGCACAAACAAACAATAACAACAACAAAGTCACTGTCATTGACACACAATGATTTCATTCTTGTCATTGGCACACTTAATGATTTCTTTCCTTCTACTTTCCAAGCTGTACCCTTTGGGTCCTCCAAACCAGAAGCTTTTAAATGAAAATGAATGGTAATAGATAAAGTTTGTATCCAGTTGTAATATTTTAATGCTATAAAACAATGCAATTATATCTTTCAAGCAAGTAAGAGCTGTTTTCAATGTCGTTTGCTAAATTTATTGCACTAAATCTAAAATGGAAAACAGTAGTTAGCTGTAAACACTGAGCTAATGGTGTTCTTTCTATTCTAGATCCAATGAGGCTCAGACTTTCACAATGAGAAATAATTTAACAATATTTATATAGATGATGAGTCTGGTTCTCTGACCCATATGTTGATGTACAGCAATGTTGCAAAGTAGATATCTTCCAGATGGACATTAAAGCCCCAGCCCCATTCATTCCAGTTTCTCCATTTGGAACTGACAAATGGAGAGGGCAAGGCTGGTTTATTTTTTCAAACTGATCCCAATAGTACTTAGATTAGTTAATCAGTTTTGATCTCCTCTAAAAGAACCTTTGGAAAATATCTCTAGGATATAATTTTCAAAAAGGCGACATATCATGACAATGTTTAATTGGGTTCTAAAATTAGTGTGATTAGCTAGAATCTGTGATCAGAACATTTGCATATAAGCATGGGCTCTCCTGTATGACTTTGAAAAAGGACAAAGCTTCATGAAGCCACAGTTTCTACATCTGTAAAATGAGGAGAGTAATTCATAGCTTTACTCCCCTGAAAGGATGAGTGCTTTGTAAATTCTAAAGTACCAGAAAGAATAAGTTGTTATTTTTATTATTTACGGGGATTATTTAGCACTGACACAAATCATGGATTGCTATGAGGCCAGGCCTCAGTTAGTTCTGTGATCCTGTGTTTACAGTGAACTCTTGGCCTATGACTTGCTTTGACTCTCTGGTTAATGATTCCAACAGCCACATGTGAAGGGTCCTGTTCTGAGTGGTATGTGGGTGTGTTTTCTTCATATTTTCTGCAGATGTTTCAGCTGAGCATCAAATCAGGCCTCTTGGAGCCAGACATGTGGGAATAGCTGTCATTTTACATGACCCAAGATCTCCTAAGCCAACCCCCTTTCTTTCCCTACCCAACTTCAATTTCCAGGTAAAGTTCAGCGCTTCATTTACAGAGAAGTGTCTTGCCCAAGGGCAAAAAGATATTAAAGAGCCCACTAAGGACCCTGCTGATTAGTCCTGTCTTATTGTGGGGCCCATCTTTTGTTTTGAGCTCAAAAGCATCTTTGATTTCATATTGTCTCCAGCAGTTTCATGAGATCAAGTTCAACAAACATATCCTGAATGATTGGGGCTGACAGTTCAAATGTGAGTTTTAGGAATCCATTTCCAAAATAACTTCATGTTAAGATAAAATTGCAATTTATTTATTCAATTTTCTGCCCTTTTCATCTTTACTACCACACACATAAAACCTTTAAGCCCTAGTATTAGAAACAAAGATCTATTACCAAGTAAGGGACTAAGGAATTATTACCTTTTCAGGGATGGTCACCTAATGAGATCAATGCTTAACTCCAAAGGGGTGACTCATTAGTACTTTAAGTATCACAAGAAGGATCTTCCTCCTTACTGCCCCTGGAATCATACTAAGTAGGACAGGAAGCCCTATTTACTATGCCACCAGGAACTGGGCCCAAGACAAATCCACCAGCACACCAAATTTTTCCTCTAGTGAAAATGCATGTCATGTGTTGAGACAGCCTTGGGAAATCATACAGTAGGGTACAAAAACAATACGCTGAATTCATTTTTGTATTTTCATCCCTATAGTCTACATTTTGTCTATAAACATTAGCTTGTAAATAGCTCAGCATGAGACCAGTCTGGTTTTGTACTTTTTATAAAGTAATCTACTAAATCAGGGATCCTGTCCCAGCTCCCTGCAAAAATCCATGCTCTGATAAACTCAGTTTATGAGAGTTTATGGCTGTTAATCCTCTGTCTCTGTTTGCCCTTTGATATTTCTGTAGTGATTCTCCTTCTACTTATGGGAAAATCACCCATTTTATTGTGCTTACTGCCACATGATCAACTGACAGAATTAGCTACTAACCAAGGGCATCATATTTTAGTTATTCCCTTCAAAGCTCACTTACTTTCAACATAATAGGATGGTACATAAGGAGAAAATAACATTTTTTTCTTTTTTTTTTTAACTTCCTATGTCATGAAGCACAAATAGGCTAGAAATAAAGAGATATTTACCTTATTGCTTTAGGTGAGAGGCTGGCTTATGTTAATAATTTGAAATGTTTCCAAGACAGCAGTGACGAAATGTCATGCACCATGCTCCCAACTACCCAGCGCACTTGGTGAACACCAATGTGGGATTAGAGATGGATCACATGGAGTGTGGCAAATGCAGAGCAGAAGAGTTGGTTCCGGGTCTTCCCTGGTGGTGCAGTGGTTAAGAATCCGCCTGCCAATGCAGCGAACACTGGTTTGAGCCCTTGTCTGGGAAGATCCCACATTCCACGGAGCAACTAAGCCCATGCGCCACAACTACTGAGCCTGTGCTCTAGAGCCTGCGAGCCACAACTACTGAGCCCGCGAGCCACAACTACTGAAGCCTGCATGCCTATAGCCCGTGCTTCGCAACAAGAGAAGCCACCGCTATGAGAAGCCCGTGCACTGCAACGAAGAGTAGGCCCCGTGCGCTGCAACTAGAGAAAGCCCACACGCAACAACAAAGACCCAACGCAGCCAAAAATAAATAAATAAATAAATTTATATTAAAAAAAAAAAAAAGAACCACCTGAGGAGCATATTCTAAATGACCCACCTCAGAAATCCTTAATCAGAGGACCCCTGGGGTCAGGGTCCAGAAATCTATGCTTTAAAAAAAAAAAAGAGTTGGTTCCTCTTCTCAGGCAGGGACCAGTTCTGAAGGCACATGGTTAAGCTGAAGTTCAACACAGGCTCACATCAGTGAGCAAGTCCTCTCAGAAGGTATTTGGGAAGGACACATTCTCAGAAGCTGTGGGTGGAGGCATTTAGCAGGGTCACATGAAAACCTAGTTGTAAGCCAGGGAGGTCCATGCAGAGGGCTGAAAATGTTAGGGAACCGTTGACTGAAACCAGCCACCTTGGCCAGGCCTGATGATAACCGCTTGCCCGAGTTGTCTCACAACAGGAGGTCCCGATAAGGAACTCCGTGCTGCCAAAAACTAACCGGGATTGTTCCGGAGGGGTTGAAAGGAGGAAGGACGCGCCAGCCCATAGTATGTCTTGTAAAACTAACCTGGAAGAATTCGGGAGGGGCCAAAAAATGGAAGGAGGAGACAGTATGTCTTGCCGACCTCCCAGAAACCCTCACGGTGGAATCCATCTTGTCTGAGAGATGCGCCGGCCAGCAGGAAGGACCCTGAGTCAGAAAGATTGGCTAGAGGCGGGAAACTAACCCCATTACCATAAAACCTGAGACTGTGAGCCACACGGCAGAGCAGTTCTCCTGGGTTCGCTTACCCTATTGCTTTCCTCCCAGGCGCCTCTTCCCAATAAAGTCTTTTGCTTTGTCAGCACGTGTGTGTCCTCGAACAATTCATTTCCGAGTGTTAGACAAGTGCCCACTCTCAGGCCCTGGAAGGAGTCTCCCTTCCTGCAACAACAGGAATTTCCAGAGTCCGAACCCAGGACAGCTGGGACACAAATGAGAGAAGACTGCGATTCCCAGTCTCTGAGCTGCGGGCTTTTAGAGAAAATGACAGAAAAATATTAATTATTAATCTCAGGAACAGGAAAATTGGGGTTTGCTTTCGAAAGACAGGTAAGAGAGCTGCCTTAAAGTTTCCAGAAATGCTCTTTGAATTATTCCTCACTTTCTCCCAAATTTCTTTTTTCAGCAGCTGTCCCAATTCTCTCTCTCCCCAAACTCCCCCAGATCTCCCTTTATTGTCTCCTTTTTTCTGTTTACTTTCTCTACTCTTCTTTTCCCCACAAAGGTGCTTAGATTTTCCTAGTGCATCTCCTCCATCCCTTACCTAGAAAAGTGAGCTTTAACTCAGTAAACTCTCTTAACTCACTCCACTTATATTCTCATAAAAACAAAGGCTTGTGTGACCTGGACTTTTCTCCACAAAGTGAAATACCAACTAGTTAGTCAAAATCTACTGCCTCTCACTCACACTTTTAGGAAGAATTTATTCCACCATCGTCCATCTTTTTAAGAACCTTTCTTTCATTTATTCATTTCTTCATTCACTCACTGACTCACTTGCTCGTTCTCTCAAAAATTCATCCATCAAATATTAAGTTTTTATTTGCAGAGGAAATGTGTTAGATGTTGAAAAGATAAAATGACCAAGACACAGTGCCCATCTTCAGAAGGTCACAGTCCTTCGGGGAAGACAGACATCTAAATAAATTTCAGCTGAGTGTAATGTAAATACATACAGAATCATATGGAAGCATAAAAGAAAAAGCAATGATTTGCCTGAAGAGACAGGGGAGGTTTCAAAGCAAAAAGTACATTTGAGATGGTTCTTGGGGGTATGAGTAGAAATTCATCAAACAGACAAAGGAAGAAACAAGCAAACAAAAATGCCAAGTAACAACTATCAAGCTTGTGGGAAAGAAAGTTACTTAAGCTCTCTAACATTCAGTTCCCTCGTGATTAAGTGGGGAGAATAATGGTACGTGCTCATTATCATTGAGTTGGAGGATCATCATGTAGTCTGGCACAGAGCAAGCAGTGACATGGTAGCTGTTGCTATTACTGTTACTACTGTACTTTTATCTAAAGTCTCCCCGCCCCCATCCCAACCTTGTTGGAAATAGGTAGGGATATAAGGAAATAAATAAATAATCAAAATACATGGGAAAAAAAAACTATCAAGCTTGCATGGGCCAGAAATTGTGCTGAGCCCTTTCCATGGATCATGTGGATTATCTTATTTAATCCACGTGACAGCCCCAGTGAGGTAGATATTTTTTTCTTTATCTAACAGGTAATGAAATGGGCTCAGAAAAGTAAGTTGCCCAAAGGGGATGTCAGACAGGGGAAACATGCATGCAAGGCACTGTGTATGAAAAAGCAGGAAGAATTAGGGAAATGATCAGTAGTTTAATGTGCTTATGATACAATAGGGGAGAAATCCTATGGGAAAAAGTCAAGAAAATGAGACAAGGACCATATCTGGAAAAGTCTTATCTAGAGTTTGAAATAAATGCATTAGGCAGCATGGAATACTTGAAGAATTTTCCCTGTGTTTCCCCATGATGTTTATGGCATAGAGAAGAGATGGATACCCCTGCCCAGGTCCTTTCCTACTCTCTTCCTGTTCAGCTAGTTAGTTGTCACTGTGGGATGTGTGGACTGAAGCATAGAGGCCCTGCCTCTTTGGGGTAGATGTGCTTGATTTAAACTACAATAGCTATTACTTGGTAACCCAAGGTTTTCCATGGCTGAAATAGCACAAAATTCTGACAGTGAGGAAGAATTATAGTCCCTGATGACTTCAGCTATAGGAAAATTTCCCACCCCCTACATCCTATTCAGAAAGAAGTTCTGTAAATGGGGATTATGGTACGGTTCTGAATCTAAGGAACCCCCTCACCTAAAGTTACTTGGGACATTTCCAAGAGAGGAGAAGCCACCCAATATCCAGAAGCCTAGCTCAGCCCTTCTCCTACCCCATGCTTGGTAGACTCTCCCATGCAGCCCCCCAAGTGCTGAGCAGAAGGGGTGCCTCATCTTCCTGGTGGGCTTTGGCTTTGACTTAACAAAAAGCTTTCAGTTGGCTCTGGCCCCAAAGTCGCATATTTAAATGCTTAAATCCTCCAGCAGAAGGAGAAATTTAGGTATGCCAAGCAAATACCATGTATTCTTCATTGTCTATAATAATAAATTAAAAAGAGGTAAATAGAAACAATTTTTAGTTAAATGGAGCCTTTTGAAGGCTCTCCTCCAAATCAGCAATGGAACTGATGTGAATACCTATGATCTGGGCAGTATGAAGGAGAAAAGACTGAGGTTAAAACAAGAATAAAACACAAGCAGACAACTGCACCACCAGGTAGAAAATGTAGCATGACAAGGGAGGTGCAACGTACTCTGAGAATTCAGACAAAGGAGAGAGCACCCTTCTTTGCTGAACATTTTTTTTCCAGAACTTTGTAATAAATAGACAACTGAACTCTGTTTGGGTGTGGTTTCTGCTTCATGTCCACAAACGGAAGGTGTAAAGGTAAGGCAAAGTAAATGAATAATACACAAACGAAAAGCATGGAACTGACTATATTCCTTCTTCTCAGTGGATGTGGGCAAATAAATATTTTGTCACATTCACATGACAATAGCTCTGTATCGATGAACAATTTGTATTTTACTGGTTCTTTTCTCATCAGCTAAAATAAAGCCCAACCCAGAGCAGAGTATTCTGACGATAAGCATTTCTGGGAATTCCCATGGGTTAGCAAATGTATTTTTTTTTTTAATCCCTGTCAATCATCTTATGCTGGCCATTTTTTCCCTCTTCTGCTTCCTCCCCTCGAGTCCTCACTGAAAATCGTACAGCTAATAAGTGGTAGAGCCAAGCCATGACTCAAATCCAATTCTGTCTGACTCTGAATCTAATACTCCTAACCAGACCAGATTCTCATTATCCACTCCCAAGAAAGAATGAATCTTGGCCAAATTAGTGCATTTCTAACAGTAATAACCCAGAAGACACTGACCATACCCTTATGAGTTTTCAGGCCCTAACTTGAATACTCTACTGTTCAACTAGGAAAAGAAAGTGAAGGCCAGTTTGTAACGAAAATACCATTTCATTCACTCATGCATGTATTTCATTTATTTATTTACTCAATTGATATGTTTAATTAATTCTTTCCTATTTTGTATTCATTCTCTCTCTCTCTCTCTATATATATATATATTTGTTTATTTATTTGTTTATTTAGTATCTATGAACTAGACACTGCTTGAAGCTGATCATATACCAGAGAACGGAACAGCCTAGCCCCCCATATTCTTGGAGCCTACAATGGAACAGAAATTCATGTCTTCCAGAAGGCTTCCTTTCCCTAATACATCCTGCAGATCACCAGGCTCACATATGCCCCTCAGCTCCAAAATCATCAGTGATTTGACAAACGCAGCACAATTCTTTTCCTTATCTTTCAAGGGCCCTGGTGAGATCTTAATCTAACTCGCCTTCTCTAAGGCTTTTACTGAAATAATCATGCCACTTTAAACATGATGCAGTCGAAAGCCCACTAGACAAGGAGAAAAGAGAAAAGTAGATTTGAATCGCTTCTCTGCCACTATTAACTCTGGAAACTTAAACAAATAAGTTAATTTCTTTGAGCCCCAGGTACTTCATGTATTAAATTAGAAGAGGGAATATATTTGGATTCAACATATTTAAGGATTATTCATTGAACACCTGATATGTATTTGAATTTCACTAGGCATTTCCCCATATTACATTATTCACTTTATTTAAACCTCACTTTAATAATGCGCAAACTGTAGGCAAATGATGTTGACTTGAATAAATTTACATACCTACTAATTCCATAGATTTTGTTTGAACAAAGGTATCCCAATTCCACTTTAAGACCTGACGAGATGACCACAAAGGACTCTTCCAGCTCAAAATTCTATTCTTAGCACCTTTGCAGTTTTTTGTTTTTTTGTGTTTTTTTTTTTAATTTATGGCTGTGTTGGGTCTTTGTTTCTGTGCGAGGGCTTTCTCTAGTTGTAGCAAATGGGGGCCACTCTTCATCGCGGTGCGCGGGCCTCTCACTATCGCGGCCTCTCTTGTTGCAGAGCACAGGCTCCAGACGCGCAGGCTCAGTAGTTGTGGCTCACGGGCCTAGTTGCTCCGCGGCATGTGGGATCTTCCCAGACCAGGGCTCGAACCTGTGTCCCCTGCATTGGCAGGCAGATTCTCAACCACTGCGCCACCAGGGAAGCCCCACCTTTGCAGTTTTATCTCTATTTCTCATCTACTCAGAACCAACTCTTTAGCCAAAGTTGATTTTCCACTGTTTCCCAAACATGCTTTCCTTTGCTTATGGAGCCCCCTTTTCCTCCTATCATCCTTTAAATCTCTAGGTAATTGAGCAAGATGACCTTCTCTTTTATCCCTTACCATTGGTAGATATCTACTAGTATGTATTATTCATGGGATCTAAGATATTTCGTATTTAAGCACACCAGGTAGCATGTCTGTAAATTAACCATTACATATCAAAATACCCTAGGTGTTCTATATCAAGCAATGTGTTCAAAGTCCCATTATAGGCAAACATAACAAAAGCCCAAGGATCTATATTAGGGGTAACTTGTGATAGGGGAATTTCTCAGCTAATCTTGACAAGAACAAAGATATTCCAGGGATTAAAACATCACAGGATTTACACGTGTCCCCGTCTCTGGCATCAGAAATCAGAATATTGAGGATATAAAAATTTTGTCCATGCCAGATGGTTGGGCCATTGAAGAGGGGTTTTCTCTGTTGATCCAAGACACATATGCTGAGACCTAAACATTCTTTTGACAAATGAGGGAAATAAGCCAAGAATCTCAATCTACCCAAGAAGAGCTCACTTCCATTGCATCTTGAGATGGAACTCACACCTGAAAAGTTCCAAATTCCTAAGCGTATAGCAGGAAGATAGGGAAAGAACAGATATAAGGGAAGAGTCCTACCATGTTTCCTTTTATGGCTGCTGTTTACCCTTAATGGGATTGTTTTAAAAGCCCACCTCTCACAAATGTATCATTTAAGTGAATCCACACTGGTTGAGAAGGAAACTGGTAACCAGAGATGGTACTAGGAGTTCCAAATCTCCTCTTCACTAGACTTAGCCACGGCCCTTCTGGAACAAGAAGCTTAAAAATCTCTGCTGTATGGTCAAGATCCATCTTAAACACCAGCCACTCTGTGAAGTGTGTCTTGACTCCTCAGCTTTAAATGGCTCTGATCATTCCTATCTTCCTTTCTTTCACCACCACTCCTTCCCCTGATACATTACATCTATCTCTGTCTTTAGTTCTAAAGCTCTATCGCTACTTTTATGCCTGGATATTCAGGCACCTAGTGGAGTCCAGATGCTTTTTCCCAAGTGTTCCTCAAGACACTTGCTTCCTCTGACTTGAATTCCATACGTGCTCTGGCGTGATCTTTCAAGATGCATGTCCACCTATAAAATCTGAATCACCTTGAAACTCACCCAGGACTTCTTTGAATATTTTCCACTCTTAAACCTGTGGGGTACTCACATGAATTCAGAATTAACCTCTCCACAGTTTCCTCTTTGCTCTTGAATGCAGAATGGGATTCAAAATAGCCAACTCAACACTGTTTCTCTGATCTGACATTAACAATTTGAAGCTAGAATTACACCAGTGCTTCATAGCATGCATGGAACTCAGTTGCCTTGTCCTTTAAATGCAGCTAGTATTGTTCTGCCCATCAATGCCTAGGAGGCTGGTAGAGAGTCTCTTTTGTCTTTAACTGCATATTTGTCTCAGCTTTGTCTCCCTCAGCCAGACCATGCAAGGGCCCAAGGTGTCAATTTTCTAGCACCCACATGGGCCAGCTGAAGTGACTCACACATGTAACTCTCCCTATAAAAAGAGCCTCTTGCCTATGGACAAAACCTCCAAAAACTTCAGTCATTCACCAAGGTCAAAATACTATGTGCCTGTCTTAAAGACTCTCATCTGGGTCACAGTAGTTAAATGCCAACTATATAACTATAAAAACTCACCTGGGCTAATTTGAACCTCAAATCACCCATGTCAAAAGACTCTTCCCTCACACCAAGTCTATGGCCAAAAACCATACATCTTGACCACCAAAAGCCTTGCCACATGTATAATTTGCTTCCCTGAATTTCACTCTTTGGTTTTAATTTCTTAGTACCACCCATCAATGAAAAAAATATTGGAAGATTTTAAAATTATTACCTGAAAACTGCAGCATCACTCCTCCTATCTGCCACTTAGTAGCAGAAGACCCATGCAGGACAATGCAACCTAAAGCAAATGTGCTATGCAGGGGGGTGGACTTCTAGGTAGCAGGGCAGAATCAAGTCAGTTATTCTTCCCAAATTTACTAATCAATAAGTCCCCTCCATTCACTGATGGGGAGTGAGTTACAGCATAGAGAGAAACCAGGAGCTATACTAGGTCATGGAAACCATCAGGAGCGGGGGCAAGCCATTTCTCCTGTCACAGTGTCCTGTACATCACTAGCGGCACCTAGCAAAAAATTTCCCACTTAATGGATGCTCCAGATATAAGTAGTCATTGGCATGAAACTGAATTGGAAAGAAACCTGGATGTTTTTCCTTTTCTGTTTTACTGTCACCCTAACAGAAAACCTTCACAAATGTGAAAGAAGCAAACTCTCCTGGAAGGTATATTAATTCCTAACTCCCCCTAGCACACAGGGTTAGTCAAGGGATGAGATATTTTATGACTCTGAGAGGTTTAATTAGAGAGTTCTTTAAAATTAAGTTCACAATCAGTCATTTCTCACTCTGGCTCAGGACACGTTTCCAACCAGCTGTTTTAACGGGTTTTTCCCACGTGGACTAGTAGGAAATACCAGAAGAGGCTTTCACCCTGGAAACACTGCTGTACTGATTTTCCAGGTGGCTGTCCCAAGGCTTAGCCAAGACCAGGCTTCCCTCGTATCTGCATAACTGCAAAATGTTAAACTGGGAAGGATAACACAAACCATCTAGGATAATGCGGTCATTTTTGCTCAGTTTAAAAAACTGAAGTCGAGATAAAAAACTAGTGATATTTTCAGACTCCTTCAACATCTGCAATGGCAAAACCCAGGTTGGAATGTAGGTGATGTGACCCCATGAACAGGAATCTCTCTGCTCTGATGTCCTCTTCATAGCCCTTGGACCAAGGGCCACCATTTTGATTGCTCGATTTTAGTGGCTGCAATGTCATACACTAAGAAACACGGGAACATGAGCTAAAACAATTATGATTCCACCCAAATCGCCTTGCGTATTTCTGTTAGGGCCATGGATGGGGAGGTGCGGACATTCTTCATCTAAAGCTGTTTGACCCCTGTGTGATTGAAAGCAACATCTGGTCTCCAGGCTTCCAGTGGTGTTTCTCCTATCAAAAGGTAGCCAATTGCAGACAGATGTAACATTTCCTTAACATGCTCTGTTGACATCACTGACATATACCTTGTTTGAACAACAGGCAGCCAAGCTTCTCAACACCTTTAAATCCAAAGCAATTCCAGCCCAAGATGGCGGAAAAGCTATTCTCTGCATAGATTTTCCACAGAGAGATGCAGAACGAGTCCAGATCCCATGCTGACCACTCCCCCATATTTTTTTCTGCTCCATATCCTGTCATTTAAGCCTCAAGTCATTCCCTTTCATACAATAAATGTGAATCACAGAACACAGAGCTAAAGTCATGAACGGGTATATGGCCTACAAAAAACAATGGATACAGTTTAAATTTCAGCCACCCAAAAGCCTTCAGATGAAACACTCTTTTACAGCTGTCATGTCATGACTTAATTCTTACTCTGAGCCCCCAAACTCTCCCTAATTCATTCTTTCCTACCTACCTCTCTGTACCCTTGCTACTCTATACTTGATAAAGTTGGCAGGCAAATACTATTACCTCCAACTACCCAAAGAGGAACCTTTAGTTCAGAAACGGAATGTAGCTGACCAGAAGTCACTCAAGTTGCTTGTGGCAAAACTAGGATTAGAACTGGGGACCTGATTCTAATTTCCATGTTTATTCTGAGAGATCAAAAAGTCACACAAACACTCAAGAGTTACTACTGTGCCACGAAAATGCTGTTATTATTATTTATATTGTCAGTGTTATTATTAATTACAGCAGCTAGAATTATCTTCTCGATCATATTTTCTCAGAAAAGTGGCTGAAATAGCTCCTCACTTTGTGAATCATGTCGACATCAAGGGCATTGCTTAGATTTTCTTCTAGATCATTTCTCCATCTTGACTTTCCTCATTTCCCACTTTTACCTATAAATGGTATTTATTGAGAGCTTGTCATATGCCAGACACTATTTAAAGTGAATTAACTCATTTGATCCTCATAGGAGATAGAAATTGGTATTACCCTTATTTACAGATGAGGAAAATCAAGTACAACTAGTTAGAAATAGAGACAGGATATAAATCCAGACAGGTGCCAGAGCCCATGCCAGGAATCACTGTGCTGTAATCCCTCAAGGCACATACCGAAACCCTCAGAGCTATAGGGTCAGGTTCAGTAGTTGTTTAATTAATTGAAAAAGTTAGGTAAAGCAATAAGTCATTAAAAAGAGAAATATATACCTACATTTATTCTATGAATTTATTTAAAGTTAAAACAGCATATTTTAGCAACTCACTTTTTTCAAGTCTTTCCAAACCATTCCACTTAGTTTTCCAAAAACTAAGTCATTTTTTTGATGGAGGCTCATACCTCGTTGGTCCACACAATTATAATAGTAAGTTTTAAGGGGCATAAATAGGTTTTTCGAAGAAACACAACTGGCTCTTAGAAAACAGAAATAAACATTGAACATTCAGCAGACCACAGATATCATTGCAAATGTTAGCAAGAAGGAACGAAAAACAGTAAGACCAGTAAGTTGTGTAAATGGGGCTTAGTTAATGTAGCTTCTGCTATATCTAATGCTAATATGCTATTAGAGATGATATTATGTGGCATATCTAAGTGGCACACAATATCAAAATTCTGCTGTTTTTTTTTTTTTTTTAAATATTTATTTATTTATTTATTTTTGGCTGTGTTGGATCTTCGTTTCTGTGCGAGGGCTTTCTCTAGTTGCGGCGAGTGGGGGCCACTCTTCATCGCGGTGCGCGGGCCTCTCACTATCGCAGCCTCTCTTGTTGCGGAGCACAGGCTCCAGACGCGCAGGCTCAGTAGTTGTGGCTCACGGCCCCAGCTGTTCCGCGGCATGTGGGATCTTCCCAGACCAGGGCTCGAACCCGTGTTCCCTGCATTAGCAGGCAGATTCTCAACCACTGCGCCACCAGGGAAGCCCAATTCTGCTGTTTTTAAATGAAAATTAATAAAACAAGGGCTCTTGCAAGTACACTAACTGTTGGTTTAGATAGAAAATGTTACATTAATTCAGCAAAGAAGTAGATCAAAGGAAGAACATAAGAGGCTTAGGAACTCTCTAATTATAGGAAGAAGAGAAGAGAGTATACAAAAGCAATTCTGAGTTTTTGTGTCTGGTGTCTAGGAGAATAAACCATAAAATGAGGTTGAGAACATTTGATGGAGGTGGGATGGGACTGTCAGACTACATAATGAGTATTATTAATTTGAAGTTAGCAGAACATCTATGAGTAAATATCAGGGCTTTGGGATCGAGTGTTGAATCTTGGGACCAAAGTCAAGATTGGAGAGCCCAGCTGAGGCTATAAATTTGGGTAAGTTCTCCAAGGAAAAGAGAGGGGGAAAAGGGAGAACAGATTTTTGAAACAACAGCAGGATCGTTCCAAAGTGTCAACAAGTATGAATTAGGGGTCTAGAGGAAAGCAGTAGACGGGTGGCCCACAACTTCCCTTCCTTGGCAGTTGGCACCTCTTCAAGAATCTGAAGTACCAAATGGCGCCACTTCCTTTTAAAAGCTCTAATGCCACGTGATTCTAGAAATGTCCTTGTTCCTTCTTCCCTAGAGTCTTCCTTGCATGGTGACTCCAAGACTTTGAGGAATGTCTATTCAGCCCAAGGGATCGGTAGTGGATATTCGTGTTTTGGGAAGAGAATGTAAGACAAAACAAAACAAAACCCCAAACGACAACGGCTTAGCCATCCAAGAAGCCGAATTATCTTTGAACTTCAAAGGGACAGAATTATTAAAGGGTTCATGTCTGAAGATTAATCCAGTTTGCCTGGATTAATTAAGTGAAGGAAAGACGGCAAGACAAATTGATGTAGATGGGATTAAAAAATGAGATTCGAGCAGGACAAGGGAGATAGGTGCCTTACGGTGCTGCCATTGAACATGGCAGACTGGCCTCCACACACTGATGAATTATGGGTGTGTTTATGCATTATCAGTGAAACCTTCTAGCTAACCCAGTAAGCTGGTCCACCCCCCTCTAGAAAACAGATGTGTTTATAGTCCAAGGACCACTGGCACAGTCCTGCAGTTAGTGTTCTCTTCACCCAAGGATGAAAAAGTAATCTCCCTTCCCTGCAGAGTTGTTGATACAATTAACTGTCAAAGTTCCATTCTTCCCCTGGGCCCAGTATCCCTGGTGTTACTATGCTTTCATCATATGCTCACACATACACACCCACACTCTTAGCTGGGTCTTTCAGCTACACTATATGCCTAAAATACATCTCCCAACCTCCTCATCCCAGCCCTAGAGCAGAGCAAGCTCCCTGCATCTCAGTCCCCAAGAGGACTTCCATTCCTGTCTGGGAAGGAGGATTTTCTTTCAGGCGAAAGACTCATTCTCATTTTTGCTATTTTCAGCTCTCTGTGCTTCTGGCTAGAGAAAAATAGATCCAGTTCCATACTAGGAATTTGTTGAAAACTTCCTGCTAAAATATTACTGTGGTTTAGTTGTATGCATCAGAACTTTGGCTAGATCAGAAAAAGCAAAAAAACAACCAAACAAATTAATATTTAATAGTTGAATCATACACTCTATTCTTTCACAGATGTTTTCCCAGCAAACCTTAAAGCCCTCTACTTAGTTGATCATCTGCTATTTACTCCAGCCCTTTTCATTCTTACTTTGCACTTTTCAATTTTTGCACTTCTACTAAGTGAGAAGCCTAGCAGAGAATTTTAGTACTGGAGGAAAGAAATGACCAATGTTCCCCAGAGAGTGGAGTTTGGAGAGGACTTGGTGACCATCCATAAATTCACTAACAGTCAGTGTCCCTAAGATATCTGCTCAGGGTCACATATATTGGTACCACCATTAAATCAAACACCATGTTTGCAGATCTTTAATTTTACTGCCATTTCTCCTTAGATGTGTTACTTTTCTTGCTAGCTAGTAACTTAAAGGTAAAGAATTAACTCATTTTAAAGTAACACTATCCACTCTACTCATTTTGGAAAATTAGAAAGTGATTTAAAAAAATTAAAATCACCCATAGTCTCACTCCTCCTGATGTAGTTGTCATCAACATCTGGTTATATTTACTTGTCTTTTTGTCCCCCTTATTTTATATATTTGGACATTTTTGCACAAACTTACGATATTGCTATGTTTTAATTATATATCTGAATTATTTGATGTATATTTTATTGGAAACATCTCCCACCCTAATAAAAATTATCAAAATTATTTTGGTGGCTACATAAGATTCCAATATAAAAATTTGTCATCATTTGTATAATCCTTCCCTACTGTAAGACAAGCAAGTTATTTCCATTCCTTATATCATATACATCACTGTAATTACCAATCTGAGGATAAATGATCATTCACAACCATTAGCTGCTTGATCTCAGACAAGTTACTTGAACTATCTTTAAAGTCATCTGTTCCTCCATCTATAAAATGGCAATAATAACCCTTAACTCCTAGGGTGGCTTAGAGGATTAAGTTCATATTTGCAAAGTTCTTATAATAGCGCCTGGAACCTAGTAAGTAATATAAACGTTTTGATGAAGAAATAAGTAAATTTTCAGTTCTTATTATTTGCACAGGCCAACCAAACACCAATTCAGTGAGCCCCCTTAGGCTGGGGGTTACGAGGAAGAAAAGAGGATTTTCTATAAGAAATAAGAAGCTCCTGTCATCCTTCTCTCCTTTAGTGAAGCATTTGGTGACCCTACACAGAGCACATAGCAGGTGATATTTCTACACCCAAACACAAAATGTTTCTAATCTCTTCAGAAAGCAATGTTCTTCTTTCTACAAATCAATAGCTAAATAAGTGGATGATTAGTGTCTATAATGAGATGATGAAATTTTACCCATTAGATCATTGTAGAGAAATTCTTGTCTGTTCCCAAAACATGTTTCTCCCCCTGAGGATTTTACAAACTTTTATTATTTTATTGTGTTTATGTTTAAATTTTATATTATGTATATTTGTTGACAGAATAAATACAGGCAAGAAGAAAAACAATCTAAAATCTAATTAAGTGTAAACACAAATATTTTTGTGACTATCTTTTCAGTGTATATTCAGATTTTCCATTTGTGCCTAAAAAATATAGTGTCTATTCAATACTATACCTATTATTTTGTAACCAGCATTTTTACTTAACATAATACAAGTATTGTTCCATACCGATAAATGTACAGCTGTATTATTTTGTGAAAAGCCATTTGATGAGGGTACCATAACTGGCTTAAACTAACCCCATTAATGCACAGTTATAAACTTCTCACTCTTGTAAACAAGACTATAATAAACATCTTGAGATAAATATCTTTGTATACCTGTCCAATTCTTTCTCTTAGGATAAATTCCTCAAAAGAGAATTGTTGATCCAATCATATATATATTCTAAGGCTTTCGCCAAATTGCTGGCCAGAGTATAAACTCCCACCAGCAGAGAATGAGAGTGTGTGTTTTCCTACATCTTTGTCAACACTAAGTTTCATTCTTGTGGTTTTCCACAGCGTGATAACTAAAATGTAGTATCTCATAATATATTTACATTTCTTTAATTATAATAAAATTTAAACTTTTAAAAGATATTTTATTTTAAAATGGCTATTAAATAGAGTCTAGGAGTAAGGGGCTGAAGACTAAAGATACTTGTAATGTAATAGTTCTTAACGTTATTTGGGTGTGTGAACACCTGGATTTGATGAAAACTGCTGGGTGGAGTACAGATACACAAAATGCTAAATACAATTTCCTACATCTCCTATAGTTTATCTATGGGCTTAATAATGTCCACAGAGGTGTCTGCTTTAAATTAGTGTTAAATGAGAAATCACAAATTCATCATGCTTCCACCCTACTTCACTGGAACACATCCAGTCAGTTTCTGTTTTCCAGTAGCTGTGCACAGAATTAGAACTAATTCTGCCAGCAACTTCTCCAGCCGTGCTATTATTTAAACAAAGTCTCAACATGAGAAAGGTAAGCCAACTGGAAAGCTCCAGCCTTGGTAATGGATGATTTGGGTAGATGAGCCATTTTTCTTCAAGGCATTTGAGGCTGTGAGGTCTAAGAGGGGAGCCCAGGACACGAGCAAAGGAGCGCTGAGGTTGAGTCATTAATCCTCAAATAAGTCACATGCAGCTCCAAGAGCTATTAGGCCTTACAGATTTTATAAAGCTTATGAGGGGAAAATGAGTACAGGCGATCTCCTCTGAGAAAATCTGCCGTAAAATAGCCAATCTTAAAGAAATACATTAGGGGATAATTATTAACTTTTCTTAGGGATTTTTCTCTTGACAATGGGTTTTATTATAGGTCTCTTCTAAATAGTACCTAAGAGCATTTAAAAATAATTCCATTTTCAAAAATGTGATTTACTTCCCACTTATTGTGTAAAATGTCTTGTTCTTCTGAGACTAAAGATGTTCTATGCCAATAAACTATTTTAATACATCATCTGTGGCTCCTTGGGAGACCACAAATCTTGATAGATAGCAGGAGTAATCCACTGTGTTATTACAGAGGCTGTACTCAGAAGGATAATCGATAGATTGGTGTCAACCTGAGGAGGAGAGGGGGACCATCACTAGTGGATTTCTTCTTGACTTTGACTTGAGAGTATTGGTATTCCATGTTTCTGCCAGTGATCTGCGTGATGGAATAGTTAGTACAACATTAAGCTTTGCAGGTGACACAAATCTAGAGTGGCTGGCATTTTGCATTGGAAGATTAAATGCCCTTGTATATTTGAAGAGTGTTTAGAAATAAAGAGAACTGAACATGAAAAGGATAAATGAAGGAGAGTGTCACTGGAGAGAAACAATGTGAGCAACCGACTGAAAAAACACAAAGGATAGAGGACCTACCTGTCTTAAAATAGCACAGCACCCAAAAGGTGCTGTAAGAATCAGATTTGAAGATATGATGACCATGGTCCAATAACTGTGCTTCAATTTTAAAAGAAACCACTCATTTATTGATTCCATAACCAAGCACCTACTCAGGGCCAGACCCTGTGATGCTGAGATATGTAAATATAGGCATCATTATCCTGTCTTTCCAACAGATCATTTTTGATCATAAAATATATTTTATAGAGGCTAAAATTCAGTAAATTTTTTCTCAATTTTGGAGGAAGCATGAAGATTTTAGAAGACTGCTGAGGGAGAGGCACAGAACAAACAGGGTTAAAAGGTAAGACCTCAATTGAAAAAATGAAGTAACTGGGGTGTTTCAGCTACCTTCAGCTGGAGGTAGCCAGCTATTTTGCATTTATTTAGAGTGGAAATTCTTTTAAACGGGTCTATACACTGCACAATGGTGTAAGTAAAGACAATGTTTGGGACAGTCAAAGTTAAAATAGGATTTGAGTGGATAATATGGGAATCTGATTTGTAAAACTCTGAAAACTCAATAATCCCTTTTGGCTGGGCCCCCTGTTAAGCAGAGGATATGGTTCATGACCTCCCATATCCCTTCTAATTGATTCTGTCTATAAGAGCTCTACTTCAGTAATGCTTTTCAGATTCCCAAATTGGAAATTAGCCCATCACCTGGACAAGAGTAAACATTTTTTGGACTTGTTCGACTCATAGGCATTTATCTCCTTACTGAATTACAATTTATTTCAGCCACTGTCTACATGGTCTTAAAACTCTAATTGATATATGAGATGATGGGCCCTAAACTGAAGTACCTATCACAACGATGACATTTTAGAGTTCGTGGATATTTCTCATCATACAGACACAACTCCATTCCGTAGATGCTCTTCTTAACCTTTCCTAGTGTTTATTTCTAGTAACTATTCTCTATTTAAAAGGTAACTAAGGGTTTAGAAAATTTATTTAGAGAATTTAGAAAACTCAGGTAGGTACAAAAATAGAATAAAAATTACCCCAAACCCTATCACTCAAAGATATCCACTATTCACATTTTTATTTCATTTGGCCCATGATTTTGACATTTATCACTTCCCTCTGTGACACACACTTTCACATGTAAGATATTCCTATGGGCTTACCCAGATTTGGACAATTGAGCTGCAACATGCAAAAAATAGCCTTTAGTTTATTCACAACTCCCAAGTAATTACATCCATTTCTCAAATTTGAAGCAGGACAACAATGTAAAATGTGGAAATGTGGCAAAGTGGTTGAGTCCAGGTTAGACTTCCTGAGTTCAAATCTAACCCTGTCACATTGGTGTGATCTTGACCAAGACAGTTAATATCTAAGTCTGTTTCCTCATCATTAGAAGAGCTAATAAGATTGCCTATCTTATGAGCTTACTGTGAGAATTAAATGAATATTCATAGAACATGTCCAGTACAAGGCCTGCCACACAGAAGCGACTCAGTGAATATTGGTTTTTTTTTTCTATTATTATTATTCTCCAAGTGAGAGCCACTGCTCTGATGTAGCCTCCGTTTTTGGATGTTACATATAGTGATCATCTGTCCATATTAATAAACACTATTCTAAGACATAACTTATAAATGTCTGCATAATATTCCATCATTTGCACTTATGACAAGTTCTTTAACAATTCCCTTTATAAGATATTTAGGTTGTTTATAACTTTCCAGTTGTTATAAATTGTCATGTGGAAATAGAGTATCATGGAGCTGGCAAAAGTCCAAAGCTCTTAAGATGCATTGCTGAACTGCCCTCCAGAAGATCTGGACCATCTTACAGCCCCACCACCAGTGTATAGGTTTGGGGGCCACTCCTTTCACTCCCCAAAGCCCTATCTACCTTCACTTAAGCCTCAGGATGATAATGAAAAATTCAGTTATTCCTCTGCTTATTAATATCCACCTGGCTGGTATTTCAAACTCAAGCTTCACAAAACTGAGATTAACTCCTTCTGACTTCCTGTCTCTCAGGGCCAACAACAGCTTCAGCAGTATATGCTTAAAATTCACCTGGTCATTTACTCTTGTTACTCTCCCATCTTCTGTATGAAACTGTGACTTTTCCTCCAGAATATCTTTGGGTCCTACTTTCCCTTCCACATTCACTGTCAACAACCTAATGGAGGGCTTCTCTTGTCTCTGGCTAATACCATTTCAATACTGACCCAACAAACCCCTTTATATCCCATCTCTCTCTTTTGCAGCTTCTTCCACCTTGCTGCCATATTAATCTGATCATACTGGTCTGCCCTAAAAATCCTCCAGAGGGTCCACACTCACTGTGGAATAAAGCCCAGACTTCCTAGTCTGGCATTCAACATCATTAAGTCTGTCCATATTCTGCCTTCCTAGGGCTCTGGTCTCTCTGCTCCTTTAGGAAAACCTTGCTCCCACCATGCTCTGCAGTATCCACCTGCATATATTTGTTCCTATGGTTTCCTTTACCTATATGATCCCTTGGGAATCCTCCTTCCTCTATCTGTTTTTTCAAGATTGAGCTCAATGTCATTTTCTCCATGAACCCTTCCCTGGCTCCTAGCCCTAAACATCTCTTTCCTCTAAATTCTCATATTCCCTCATTTGCTTGGGGAGCTGCAGTAGGCAGAATAATGCTCCCCCTACAAAGACATTCACATTCGAATCCCCAGAACCTGGAAATATGTTATGTTATATGGCAAGGGGGAATTAAGGCTGCAGATAAAATTATAGGTTGCTAATCAGCTGACCTTAAGATAAGGAGATTATCGTGGGTTATTTGGTGGGCCCAGTGTAATCACAAGAGTCTTTAAATGTGGAAGAGGAAGGAAGAAAAGTCAGTGTCAGAGCAATGTAATATGAGAAAAACCTGATCAGTCATTGCTGGCTTTGAAGCTGGAAGGGGGCCACTAGCCAAGGATTGCAGGCAGCGTCTGGAATTTGGAAAAAACAAGAAAACAGATTCTTCCTTGAGCCTCTGAAAAGGAATACAGCTTTGCTGACACCTTGATTTTAGCCCAGTGACACCCATTTTGGACTTCTGACCTTCAGAAGTATAAGATAATAAATTTGTAGGGGATTAAGAGATACAAACTATTATGTGTAAAATACATAAGCTACAAAGATATACTGTACAGCATGGGAATATAGCCAATATTTTATAATAACTATAAATAGAGTATAACCTTTAAAAATTGTGACTCACTATGTTGTACACATGAAACTTACATATTATAAATCAACTGTATTTCAATAAAAAGGATAATAAATTTGTGTTGTCCTATGACATTAAGTGTATGGTAATTTGTTATAACAGCAATAAGAAACTAATACAAGAGGCATCATACTGTGGTAAAAAGAGAATATTTGACGTAAATATACCTGAATTTACATCCCAGGTCTGCCACTGACTAAAAACGTGATACTGAACATGTTTTTGGTTTTGGTTTTGGTTTTGGTTATAACATTTTTGTACCTCAGCTTTCTTATCTACAAAACATAGGGAAAGAGGTTTACATCATAGGGTTGTTGGAAGGATTAAATTACAATTTTTTATGTATTTAATGCCCAAGATAATGTGTCTGGCACACAATAGCGCTCACTAAATCTTTAACAATTAGTCCTGCTATTCCTTCATTATGGCCTTTAACACGTTCATTCTTTAATCATTGATATATTGGGAACTTGCCTTGTCTTTGCCAATATATTAAGAGTAGTTAATGTGGATTTTTTTTTTTTACTTTTTTATACCAGGTTCACAGTAAGCCAGATGGAGGGAAGGAAGGAAGGAATAAATGAAGGAAGGGAGGGAGGGAAGGAAAGAGAAATTTGAATAAACTTATCAATTTTCAGGTGGCACTTTCTATTATATCATTCTAAAATATTCTGCCAATATGAATACGAAAGAAAAATGTTTTATAAAATTCTTCACAAGAGAAATAAAAGTATGTTTTGTTGTGTTGTATAATTAAATTTTAGCTTTTTATGAATGTTCTCCATCAATCAATGATACATTTTCAAATTGCAAATAGCTTATGATTATCAAAACAAACAGCAAAAATAAGCCACAAATTGATACAAATAATTTTCTCTCTAAGGTGCTGATTGAACAAAATGGAACCTCATTGAAATCCAATTAAGAAGAACTCACCAGGAAGCCATAATTGACCCAAGGCATCTTGTGAGTTTACAAAAATGGCTCACAGAGTGAAAGAAACTATTGTTTTTGTTTCCATGTTTGTTCAAAGTATTGTTTTAAAACATCATCTTAGAAACTAGTTGCATATTAACATAGAAGTTTTACATTATGGTTAAAGGCAAAGAAGAATAGAGGGAAAAATGAAAAAAAAGGAGACTAACAGTTCATTTGCTCTGCTCTATCCCAAGCCCATGCTGAGTGCTTTTATACGCATCTCATTTAATTAAGGAAATTGGAAGTTTCAATTTGTGGACTCCAAAGTAATCCACTGGGTTGTGAGTGAAGGATATCAGAGCATGCTGACAACGAACTGGTCTCTCAATGCTGGAGTACAGACTTAAGCCCTGAGTTAAGGGAATTCAGCTTTTTTTGAATTAATGAAATATTTTTAGCCCAGCAGGATTTGTTTTTTAATTTTTTTATTCTGGAATGAATCAAATTCAATTTCCTGAGATGTAACCTTCCAGTCCAATTTTCAAGGGAAAAAAGTTTTTAAAAAAACCAGTATCTCCCTCTTTTGTAAAGAAAACAGACCAGCCTTGATCAACCATGACACACGGTGCACTTTGAAAGTGGCAGGTAGGGCTCCTCTCTCGCCATTGATGTCGCACATGCAAAGGGACAACTTGTCTACCATCATCACCAAGCATCCACTAGGCATCTAATGGAATGGAGAATTATGCAAAGAGAATTCCACAGACACAGTTCCCTGTCCTCCTCACCTTCTTAACTCATGCAAAATTAGCTCCCTTTGATTACAGCTTTTTCAGAAGATTCTGCTGGTATCTGATACATGCAGTTTGTTACTCTGAGAAAACTGTGTTCTGCCACTATCAGGCTGCCAAAACTTATCCCTCTAGGCTCTATTATTATTGTTGCTGCTATTGTTGTTATTAAGCATTCTGCCCAACCAAGAATTATTTTCTGGAATGTGAATTTAATACAAGCAACTACCAAGACCATCTTTTACCTATTTCATGTTTCATCTATATCTCAGTACAAAAATAAACAAAGTTAATGCAATAACTACAAATGGTCTTTCAAGAAGAAGAGTTATCATTTACATCCCCACAACATTATAAAAGTGCCAGAGTGCCAGAGCGCAAATTTCAATTTTATTTATTTTATTTTATTCAGCCCCAATTGCTCAGTCCTAGCCACTGTGTCATATGGCATCTCATTTAGCAATCACAATAATCCTATCGAGTAATTACTATTATTGCCTTTCTAGATAAAGACATGAAGATTTACAGAGGCCAGGAAACATGCCCACATACTGTGAGTAAGTTGCGGTCATGATTTGAAGTCAGTTCTGATTTTTTTCTCTTCCACCATTACTTAATGCTTTCTTACACCCCCGCGCACTCCTGTAACAAATTCAAAGCTACAACCACTCTCCTCACCTCCATTTCAACTGTTCTCTGCTATACTTTAAACATCTGCTTTATCTGCAGATAAAATGTGCTGATTGTATGATTGAAACCCTACCTGACTGACTTAGAGTTACTTTTAACAGAATGAGACTAAGCTTATCTCCAAAATATTCATTGGGCAGATTGAAATTTTCAAAGCAGATAGACCTAATAATGTAAAAGTTATTAATTTGTCACATCCCTATTTGGAGACATGTGCTAACGATTCCATTTTCTTAAGTCACTCAAAAAAAGAACAAGCCTCAAATAGTATAACGAAGAAACCAACCAACTAATGGAAAAGTGCTATATCTGTGCATTTCCTTAGTGATTTTTACTTTGGGTAGAGAAATTACGAATTATGTCTGCATAATTGGGAAGCAGTGTGTCATACTGCTTAAGAACATCACAGGCTTTGGAAATTCTGGCTCCTGTGTTTATTAGCTGTGAGAATCAGGCGAGTCATGTAGTCTCACAAGATCTCAGTTCCCTCATCTCTAACATGTTAATAATAATGGTAGTAATAAGAGTTAATAATAGTAAAACTCATACAGTCATTTGAGGCATGAATGAAATATTATATATTAGAAGCTTAGTACAGTGAAGGAGAAATGGGAAGCACTAAATAATTAGTCACATAAAAATATTATTTTATGGTGTTTTTGGTCTCCAGAATGTAAACAGAAGATACTAAACTTGGTCTCCTATCAACTGAATTATTTAATGAGTTGCAGCATTATTCCCTGATTCCTCCAAGCCATTTTTAAAGCTTTCAAGTTATACACAGGCAAAGAAACACCACCAACAAAAATTATGATTAGTACTAAACATTCTCTGTGCTTCCAAGGAATATCAGGGAGTAAAGGACCACAACAGTTACATGTTTTCCTAGAGGTCAATTTCAACCATTTTTAAGGAAGGTGGGAAATGGAAAATGTGTGTGTGTGTGTGTGTGTGTGTGTGTGTTTCCCCCCAAGGAAAAAAGAGAAAAAGGAATGTCCATAGAAATAATTTTTCTGACATGTCTATTATAATATGGGAAAATTACATCTGAGATTTTTATATTCCAAGATAGGATATTCCTAGATAAGTAGAAATTTAAAAGTGAGGATTTGTTGGTTCTTATTATTGAGTCCCCATTGCACAGTACTAGGCACTGTGACATACGGTATCTCATTTAGGCTCTCAATAGAGTTCCCATTGCTTCAGCACCACAAGAAATAAAGGAGAAATTCAAACACTACAGCACCCACCTTTGCCAGATCTACTTTAGAACCTCTGAGCAGACATCTAGGAATAATGGAAAATGCTGAATTCAGGGCTTAGGAGATAAAGATTTCCTAACTCAGTACTTTCCCACCCTCAAAATAACATTTTCTTACTGCTACAGCATTAGAAAATCTAATTCAAATGGCTTGTTCACAAAGGCAGTGGGTGTGTAAGCCATGTATGCTGGACTCATATGGCTTTACCACAGCCCTAAAAAAGAAACACACCTACAGTCAAAAGATCTCAGTCCAAGAATGGCTTTCCACATTTCCTATGGGAATCCAGAGGAAGTTTCTTCACAAAACTCATATTATTTTCTCTAAATCCAGGGAAATTTGGCATGTGATCTGATAGCGACTGAAGGTAAGCTATCTAGCACCACGTACGTTAAAATGCTTTAATTTCCTGGAGGGACGAGTTTCATGTTAATGATTCTGGGAGCCCCACTTTGTGGAGTTTCTCTGCTTCTTCTAAGAGAGTCAATCACCAGACCACCAAAGAGTAAATATTTTGATGATGCAACAGATCCACAGAACCACCATGCTTTGTGGGATTCTCTACTGGGAAGTACATTTTGGAGTAAGAACACCTACCAACAGACGAAAAAGAAAAGACAGTGAACTTATCTTCATTTATAACATACTACATCAGCACAAAAGGTGTTTCATTAACGAAAATTCCCTGTGTTGTTCATTTTAAGGTTTTCTAGACCCAGACAGTCTGCTTTTTCATTCTTGAAGCTTTACCTAATAATTTCATATCCAAAGTGCTCTACATGGTAAAGAATGCATTTTCATATGACCAGTTTGGGAGTGAATCACATTATCTAGTTCTTTATTAATCCAGACTAGAAAAAACCTATTTGGCCCAGAAAAACATGCTTCTGGAAAATAAATAAACAAAAGCTAAAGTCAGTCATAAAGTTCCTACAATGTTTTCATATATTGATTGCCAAAAAAATTATTTCTACATCATAATCCCAAAGTAAAGAAACAGAGAATGTGAGACAGAGAGAATGAGAGAGAGACAGAGGGAGGAGGAGGAGGAAGAGGAGGAGGAGGAGGAGGGGGAGGGGGGAGAGGAGGGGGAGGAGGGAGAGGGGGAGGGGGAGGAGGAGGAGGAGGAAGGAAGGAAGGAAGGAAGGGAATTTAAATGCTTAAATGGTGGGCATAAACATGTATTCAAATCTCAACTCAATCCAACAACCATGTATACTGTGGTCACTCAATATATATTTAACTAATGAATGAGTAAAATGGATGAAAAGTTTTAGATTGTTATCAGCAAATATTAGTAGTAGTAGCAGTAATAGTATTAATAATCAACACTTTTTTAGTGCACGTATAAGCCAGGCACTGCTCCAAGCACTTTACATGTATTAACTCATTTAATCTTAGAGTGACCCTAGGACATTGGGTAATGTTTTCACCTCCATTTTACAGATAAGAAAACTGAGACACAAAGTTTTTAAGTAACTTGCCCAAGACTACATGACTATGGTTGCAGAGTCAGGATTTGGACCCAGGCAGTCTGGTTCCAGAGTCCATGCTATAACCACTATATTTTCTGAAAACTTAACTCCAGTTGCCTTAAACAATAAAGAAAAACATTGGAAGTCCAGAGGTAGACTAAGACCCAAGGGTGGTATAATCAGTGATCAATATTTTTAATTCAAAAGGACCCAAGTTCTTTTGATCCATCTGTTCTGCCATTTGCATTGTTGGTTTTGCCCTAAGACAGGTTCCTCTGTGGATACAAGTTGTCCTTGTTTGTATTTGGAAAAAGAGAAGAGAGAAAACTTGGCTGTCAACATTCATTATAATATAAACCTCCATCCAGGCTAACTGGACCAACTTAGGACTCAGATCCAACTCTAGACCAAAAACAGCCACCAAATAATGACATAAACTGAGAGTCATCTGGGATGGAACAATATTTCAAGAGTTAATCAGTTAGTCCACCACAGTATTTTGGCTTAGAAATGGCTATAGGTAAAGCCTACAGAGACCAATCTTTATATTCTGTCTTCAGAATAATCATAAGCCATAATGATTTCATCATAAACTTTATGAATTAGAACATCTTTAAGTTAACCTCCAGTTCTGGAAATCTATGATCTTATGAATTCATTCAATTTTATTAACATTTCTCAGTGGAAAAATGTTCCTAAGGAAATATTTTCATATACCCGAATTTTTCTAATAAAGCATAATTAATTTGCAGCAGTTGCCTTATCCATAACTTAGAAGGGAAAACGTGATGGAATAAAGGGTAAACATAAGGCACTGACTTTGCTGTCTTTGCTATCTTAGGAGAAGATATTTTTCGTCATACACTATGATCTACCCATGTTTGTCCTCATGTTAAGTGCAGGAATGAACCTTAGGCAGACCCGACGTGTGGACTTGCTAAGAGATGCTACACCTGAGAAACTGATCTTTGATTCAGTTGGTCTTACAGAGAACACTCAGGAAGGTTCCCAGCTTGTGTTTTTACCCTGAGCTGGCACACAAGTAGGCTGGCTTGTGTTTTTACCCTGAGCTGGCACACAAGTAGGCTGTCTCCATACCATCAGCAAAGTCCATGAGAATACAACTGCACCCCAATCATGGAACAGGGGTGGTTATCACCAATGCAAGAAGTCTAACTCCATGTAGGTTGTATCAGCAGCTGTTATACATTCCTGCGGAGACCTAGAGACCTGGGACGCCTTCATCTGGGAGCACACCTTATTGTCTCCTGCTTTTGTAACGATCTTCAGCTTCCATATCCTTTGCCATTAAAGAAACACTATATTCTATAACTGTGTCTACTGCCCTCTTACCATCAATCACAACACTATCCCATGGAGACACTCATGCAGTTACACAGGAAATTGAACAAGAGCGGTTTGAGAGTCAATCACTTTCTTTAAAGTCTCTGTCTTTAAAGTCTCAGTCTAGAAATGGCTGAAAAGCAATTTTTCTGAGGTGTCCTTATGGTTCTGCTGGCATCTGGGAACAGCCTGAAATGACTGAAGAGCTCCACTTATATTAAACTTCCAATGGGTTGATGAGACAGACTACATCTGCTTTGGCAGTCAAAGTAATTCTCTACTGAGCTGAGTTCTTTAGAACCTTGCTACTCAAAACAATGTTCCACATACTAGCAGCACCCACTGAAATCTAGTCTTGAGGGTCCTGCCCCAGATCTACTGACTAAGAATCTGAATTTTAACAAGATCCCCAAGTCTCTCCTATACACATTAAAGTTTGGGTAACTATCACTGCTTTAAAGGATTGCCTTCTTTGGCTTAACGACAATTTACTCCCTTCCATTTCTTCATTAAATAGGAAATTCATGTTGAGTCAGTCAAACACCCACTTACAATTACCCATCCTTGGAGCCATATCTTCAGAATAATGTGGTGAATGAGACAGACATACACAAATGATATACTCCCATAAGTACATGTGGTACCTCTAAGATTCTAGATATTCTCACCTTATGAACCACTGATATAATTATTATATGAATAACCAATTACCAGAATTAAGTCTAAAATGTTCTCTTAAAAAACTATGTGAAACGCAAAGCTATCTAACTAATTTAAATAACGGAACTGTTTAGCCCAAAGTAAAGAGACTTGGGAAGGCATCATTGCCATTCTCAAACATGTGAGGCTGGTCACAGGAGAAGGGGCTAAATGTCAACAGAAAACAGAAGACAGAAATAGTATTAAAAGGAAGATGTGTCCAAGAGGCAGATTTCAACTTCATTTAAGGAGGAAGTCCTTAAGAGAACTATCCATGGTATTAAATATGCAGTTCTGAAAATTATTATCGAAACTGCATTGAGAATCAAATCCATTCTTTGACCATGGCCTAGATGATATCAAGCTTCTGCATCTCTGCTCATCCTCTTCCTTGTTCACTGCATCCTCCTCCCATCATGCTAGCTCTGCTCTTTCTCTGACATGTGTACCAAGCTCATCCCACTGAGGGGTCTCACACCTGCTGCCACCTCAGTGTGAATGACCATCCCTAGCCATTTCCCTGAGTGGCATCCTCACTCCAGGCAGGTGCCTGCTCAAATGTCCCTTCTTCTGAGGGTGTCACTGACCCTTCTATCTAGAATAATCCCCCTCCTCCATCTCTCTCTCTATTAATCAGTCATGCTGAGGTAACTCAAGCCTCAAATTCTCAGTTTTTACAACAACTAAGGATTTCTCTTGCTCATATGGTATGTAGGCTCCTGGTTGGCTGCAGGCTGGCTATGCCTCTGCTCAGGTCTGTGGTTCTGGTCCACAGGCTTGTTCACATGACGGAGGAGAAGAACAAGAGTCTTAGGTAAACCTCGTGACCATTGTAAAAGTTTCTGTCCAAAACTAGGGAAATCTGAGTAAGAGTGCTGGATTTTATCAATGTCAGTGTCCTGGTTGTATATTATATGATATTTTGCAAGATGTTACCATTGGGGGAAGCTGGATTAAAGGGCCATGGGATCACTCTGTATTATTTCTCACAACTGCATATGAACCTACACTCATCTCAAAAATACAAGTGTAGTTTTTAAAAAGTATCTGCCTTATCAGATGTGGCACAAATCACATCTAATCACATTCCATTGGCCATTGTGAATCATATGAATAGGCAATGAAATATATCTGCCCACAAGGAGGCCCAGCAAACCACATGGCTATGGATGAGGATGTATAGTTTATGTAACAGTCAGGATCCCATGCGGAAAACAGAAACCACATTAGGTTTTTCAGAACAGACAATTTAATATAATGAATTGTGATGTTAAAATAATTCTTGAAGACTAAAAAACCAGAAAGAGAACACTGAGGTAACAGGAAATAGTAGCTGCAATAAGCATCTACCATCCCTAGGTTGGAGAACAAATGGAAGAAGTTAATCAAAAGAAATTAGAAGCTTGGAAGAGGAGAGGCTCCCTCAGAAAAGACAGGGTGCTGCCCAGCTGATGCGTGCACCCCAAGAATCTGGAAGATGTGCTACAGTCTTCATTTCTGAAATTGGTCACAGGCTTAGAGTTGGTATTTATTATTTCCTTCTTTTATTATCCCTTCCCTGTTCCTTTGCCCTCAGCCAGCACCACAGGTGGTTGGGTTCTTTCCTTGGTGGCGTGACCCAAACCCTCATTCCTAAAGGGCCTGTCTCTCCGTGGTCCCACCTTTGTATTGGTTGCTCTGGTTTTCCTTACACTTTTACTAGAGGACGTGGAAAGACCAAAAGGTGCCCAGAGGAATCCTTTGGGTTCCAGTCTGTTGTTCCCTGCCTCCATCATATAGCTGCAGCCCAGTTTCCCTTGGTAATTGGGATCAATTTCCCCCACCAATAGGATACCCCCAAATGGCCAGTCTCAACTTCCAATTCAATGAAACCAACGCTGCATCCCCCTGTGGAAGCATGCCTCCCTTGAGAACCAAGGCCATCAGGACTGCAGACCTCAACAGCCTGGGGACTGAAAGTGAAATTTCTGCAAGAAGTTTATCAAAAATAATAGAAGAACCATTCCTGCTTCTAACCTTGATTCTAGGACCCATGTATTTTGGCTTGGGTAGAAACAGCACCATAAACTCATCACTGATTTTTACCCCCTGAGATAGAACCCCAAGGTGTTGTCTCCTCACTGAAAAATTAACTCAGTTTTCAGTTGGTCATTATAACATTCTAGCAGGTCAGTTGTTTCTGAGTGGTAGAGTATGTGATGTCTTTGATGGTGGAGCTAATATTGGCAATCTCCCTTCCTACCATCATGGAGCTTACTTCACAGGTGACTGGGCCCATGTGACTGAGTATCTCTATTCCAATTATATTTTAGGTAACTGGAGAAATAATCATAGGAGGTGTCATTGACCCACTGGGCCCAATTGTGAAAAAGACTTGGGCCAAAATTTCATTTATTGCTTGAGACCACAAGCTCCCAATTGACTGGTTGACCACAGAATTGTTTTGGGTCCCCCAGGAATTAGCATCAATTTAGAGACAGTATCTATTAATCCACTATTTTATGAGTATTTCCCTTTCCCCAGTATTTCCCTCTTCCCATCTCCTTTCCCATAAGTCACTTTGGTAAATGGAAGAGTTAAGTGAGTGTTTGAAAACAATAACACAAGCTTACCAAACTCTCTTGTCTTCTTTATTTTTCTTCATAGCCCTCATCACTACCTGAAATTACATCGTATATTTATTTGTTTATTTGGTTACCTTTTATCTTCTATCTTCTTGATTAATCTATAATATAAGCTCCATGAGGACTGGATGTCTTACCTATTACTGTATCCCCAATACTTAGAACGGTTCCTGGCCCTTAATCAGCACTTAATAAATACTTGTTGAATGAAAAAACATTTCTAGAAGGCAGTTTGGCAATGTGTATCAAAAGCTTTAAAAAATGTGTAAAGCTGATGGCCTAGAAATTTAACCTCTGGAAGTTTATCCTTAAAAATACTTTAAGTAAAATTTAGTATTTGAAGAACTGCTTATTTATAGCATAAAATTTGGAAAAAACAAAATAACCTAAACATACAATTAGAAATTATTTATTTATTCATTCAATAAATACTTATGAGTGCTAAGTACTAGAACAGGGTGAGGCACAAGAGACATTATAGTTAACAAGACCAATAGGATCGCTCAAGGAGCCCAGAGATATAGATGTCAAGAGACTATTTTACTTTTTAAGTTTGTAATGCAGCAAATAACTGAACGTTAGCTTATAAATACTTGACTAATAATAGCAATAATAATGAGGATACTTTACATTTGCATAGCACTTCTAACGTTTCAAAGAAATTCTCCAGCTATTATATTTCCTAAAATTAGGTCATATTAAACTGCACTTGAACTTCATTATTAGATATTTTCTGAGAAGAGATTTGAGAGATTGTTGTCCCTTTTACATTAATTATGGACATATACGATGAATTAATCAAATTCTGCTGTATTTGTTATTAGGGTCAATTGTGTAGGAAAAAAGCCACTCTCTGCAGGGTTTAGAGTAGGATGCAGCAGAGAAGATTAAGCAAAAACAAAAGTTCTTTAAATGGTTTCAGTTTTAAATAAACCCTAAGACCATTGTCACTATGAGGTATCATTAATAATTTAGGAGAATACCACCATTTTGCAAAATCAAGTCCATTAGCAGAAGAAGATTTACAGTGAACCTGCAGGGCCCCTCACTTGCATGAGCCCCACCCAAGGCATTGGGAGGGGATTCAACATGGTATTCAATGGCTGTTTTTGTAAAACAGACAAAAAAAATTTGTTTCCCTCAATCAGCTTAGACTGTCATCTCTTTCCATCAAACTTCCCCTCTTTCACGTTTTTCTTTTGTTAGGTTGTGCAGGAGTGGCCATAGGCAGGGCTACCTATAAGATATGCAGGGCCCCCAGCAAAATATTTTTGTTGGGCCTCTATTTATGTAAACAATTTTATTAAAAATATATTAGAAAAGTCAAGGGTCTATGTGAGATATGGTTAGAACAGTTAGAACAAGGCCTAATGAGAGCCGATACATAGATCTACCCCCCCCACCACACCCCCGCTTAAACCTAAGGGTTAACAGTGGACCATCATTAGCTCAGAGCTCCAAACTCATCCTGTGTCAGATGTGAGTGAAAATCACCCTAAATAAGTCTGTTAGCACTATTCTGGTGGCCAAATATCACAAGATGCCATGAAAGAAATGCTGCATTGGCTAATGAGTGTAATTCACTCACCAAGACACTAAATCTGAGTCCCATAGATCATTGGGGCATCTGGTCAACCCCATATATAAGGTAGAAGATCAGAGAGTATCCCAATAGTTGAGAGGAGGACCAGCATCCATACAGGCCCAGGTCCAGGGTTAAGATGTCCCATCCAGATGGCACTGCCTGTCCCAGCCAATCTCAAAGAAATTGGATGATTTTAAGGAAGGCACTCCAAAATGCATGGCCTCCTGAGGCACAGCATCCAGTGTGGCAGCCTGGCTCACTGGGTTCAAGGGTAATACTAGCCACAGAGTTTTTAATATGTAGTTTAAGGGATGTTGACTTACAGGATACATTTAGTTAGGGTTTGTTGAAATATATTTATTTGGTTTGCCATTATTTCCATGGGTAATCAAATTATTGCTAGCCATCTCAATGCAGAAATGGCTTCCAGGAATACTCCTACTCCCCACTATGCTAACTCACCCAGCACCCTGATACAAAGGTGCAGGGCCAGAGGTCATGTCATGATGTGACACTTGCACTAGGAGAATGTGGATAGCAGGTAGTGGCAAGAAGCAAGGTTCAAAAGTAGGGAGCCAGAAGTTAGTCTATGGAAAAAAATTACAATCATAACAGCTCATGTATGAAAGGAATACTGATAGAGAAATTTTTCCCAATTTAATGATCTTAATAATTCACATAAAATTACCAATAAAAATGAGTGAGACCAAAGAAACTTCTAAACCGTTAACACTAAACTTGCTAAAAAAGAGACTGAGTTACCATTTTATTTTCTATGCAGAAAATATTACAAATTCATTATCATATAACAAGATGACCAGAGTATGCAACTAAAAATGTAAGAAAAAGTACTATAGAAGTATGTTAGCAAGTCTACGAATAGATCAACAATGTTCCTGGATTTTGTGACTTCTATGGCAGTCAACTTTAAAAATTTGCTACTCACTGTGATTTCATTTCTCAATCTAAAGAAATATTTACTTTCATACCTAATTTTGTATTCACTTTTTAAAGAAGGTCTTAAAAATTGTGTAACATTCTCGGCTCACAAAACCTAGATCTATCCCTGTTTATAGGGTTACATCTTCCAGACTTCAAAATAGCTGACTTGATTGAAATTCGTCTTTGGCTATAAAAAGGGACGTGGGGGCTTCCCTGGTGACGCAGTGGTTGAGAATCTGCTTGCCAATGCAGGGGACACGGGTTCGAGCCCTGGTCTGGGAAGATCCCACATGCCGCGGAGCAACTAGGCCCGTGAGCCACAATTACTGAGCCTGCGCGTCTGGAGCCTGTGCTCCGCAACGAGAGGCCGCGATAGTGAGAGGCCCGCGCACCGCGATGAAGAGTGGCCCCCGCTTGCCGCAACTAGAGAAAGCCCTCGCACAGAAACGAAGACCCAACACAGCCATAAATAAATAAATAAATAAATAAATAAATAAATAATTAAAATAGCTTTACCTTTAAAAAAAAGGGACGTGGATTTATGAGTTCCTCTGGGTAGTAACTACAGTATTTACTCCCCAAAAGGAGCCATTCACACTTAGACTCAAATAAATACATATATTCTTATCAAATGAGACTTTCACCAGATGTAAACCTGTGCACAAATATTCCCTAACCTCTTCATTCTGACTGTTAAGAGATTGAATCCTATCATGCTTGTTGAAGTTCCTGTTCCAGAAAATTCACTTAATTCCTAAGCAAGGTTTACATTAATTTCATCTTTTTCTGACCAGCTCCTACTTTCATGAAATTCTCTTGGGAGGAGTTCCTGAAGTATTGAGGACTGTTTCGGCCAGCTGTGAAGGGCTAGGCTAAAGGCCAATGTGTGTAAATACGAAGGTTACCAGGTCAGCAGATCCTGGCTGGGGTCTGCTTGGGCTGCATCCTCTGAGGGGTGGTTCCACACTTCATGGCTGGGGAAACTGACACCCAGAGCCACATATTCTATACCCAAAACACACCACAGTGGAACTGGAGCACTTGAGTTTAGGGTGGTCCCTTTCAATGCGGCAGATGGGAGAGAAGAACCGGATACCAGTGGGAGATATTAGAAAGTTGGAACATTTTAAAGCTAATCTTACATAATCTGATTTTAAAGCAGTTTCCATGGGATAAGGCAGGAGTAACACAAGGTACATCCTGTTACAGTCAACATGAAAAGAATGAGTTATGACCAATAACTTACTCTAGATTCAGCTTCCACAATTAAACATGCCTTTATTCCCTGAATTTGTGTTGGCCAGGGCAATTAACATGAAATGTGATGACAAAAACAAAATCAAAATCTCAGTGACTTAATAAAATAAAAACATTTCTAGCCTACACAAAGTCTAGTATGAATGTGTGTGTGACTATCCTCCAAATGGTGACTCAGGAACCCAGGTTGCTTCAATCACATGGCTCTGCCTTCTTGTTGCCCTGGTGGCATAAACCTGGCAGATGGGAGGGTTGAGAAAATGAGGACCATGCAGGACTTTCTGTATACACCAGGATGGAGGCAGAGTTTATCACTTCTGCCCATATTGCACTGGCCAGAACTCAATCAGATGCATTCACTTAGCTGGAGGAGAGACAGGGAAATCTCACTTAACTGTGTGTAAAGAAATGAAAGGAAATAAGTTTGGTGCCCCTGGTAGTGTCAACATAAACCAGCTAAACCTTGAGTTTCGATGTCAGTTCTCCATACACCAAAAAACACATTTGCGTGCTGAGAAAACTTTAAACATCTCCACTTGTTGCTGGCAATCATTTATTTGATTTTATGCTTTAAGTTAATATAGAAATGTTAGAATCTGATTTGTATGATTCTTCTTGTGTTTAAGTAAACTGAACATCTCTTTTCTCTTATTTGGTTCTAGGCTGATACATGCTACATGGAGTAAAGCTGGTGGAGTAAATATTTAAAATTCAGAAATGTAAATCTGAGCTCCCTGGTGGTCCAGTGGTTAGGGCTCCAGGCTTTCACTGCTGTGGCCTGGGTTTAATCCTTGGTCGGGAAACTGTGATCACGCAAGCCGCGTGGCATACCCCCCACAAAGAAAAGTTTACTAAATATTTGGGAATTCCCTGGCCGTCCAGTGGTTAGGACTCGGTGCTCTCACTGCCAGGGCCCCAGTTCCACCCCTGGTCAGGGAACTAAAATCCCATAAGCCGCACCACGTGGCACGACCAAAAAAAACTGAAACAAAAACAGAAATGTTGTCTCTTTTATCGATCTGCCATCTCTTCCAGGCCTTCTGGTTAGATCACTGATACCCTCTGGCCCCTGTCATGTTTTATTTCAGTCCAATCTCCTTCCCACAGGAGTTTTACAAGGCATTTGCAGTTAATTTGATAAACTAATTTAAACTGAGGAGTTAGGCTGGTTAATAACGGTTTCAAATATTACCATGTCCCTGTTCTGATTTGCATTTTAACCAGCGTTTTTCAATGCTTTCATCAAAGCTTTTTTATTTCGAGGTCAGCCTCCTAAGATGTTGGTGGGAGTAAATGGGTAAAATTTTCCTCTCATCTAAAGTCAGGCCTCCTTATGTGGCTAATTCTATAGCTCTTCTTGGAGATTCATAATGTACATGAGAATATTACAGGTCCAGGGAAATCCTACAATAAAGACATCAGTTTCCTTAGTTTATTCCAGTTTTCCCAAACTTTTTCAACCACAGGAGTTTTCCTTAATTGCTTTTTGGTTCGGGGTTTTATTGTTTCTTTTTGTTTTTGCATAACTCATAACCAAATCAGGAAATATTTCTAATGGAGGAAATATAAAGCCCAACAGAGGCCCAGGAAGGGCGAGGCAGGGGATTTGCACGTGGCCTCACGAGCCACCCTCACTCTGTTGGTGGGACTATCAGTGACTTCAGCTTCTCATCCTTTCATGTCCCACACGTGTTTGCCGAGCTCCTCATTCTGAGTTTTCTCCATCAAAATCAGCATTCCCCCAGTGATAGATTAAAAAGAAAAAAATACGAATTTCAACAATCAGCCCCCTCGTGAGAATTCCAATCTCTTTCCTATTTAAATTAAAGAAAATTCACAGCATCACTGTTTCCTTTAGTCTGTTCCACATCAAAAAAATGTAAATCAAATTTCAAATTTTCCCACTTTGGGCTTTGCACTTAAAGAGAAAAGAAGAACTTTGTCCTCTCAGAGGGAAGGACTTTTAGAAAAAAATAAACCAAATAAATCCAATAAGCCCCCTGCCAGCAGACCCCCTTCTTGTCCACCACTTACCCGCTGTGGAAAAAAAATAAACTTTCCATTTGACTCGCCCTTGCTGACAGTCTCTTCTAACTGTATCACAAATCGAACTTGAAAATAAATAAATGAATCAAACTGGCTGCTATAGGATGGGAAATGCAAAGATGTATGAGTAGGACGTTTATCAGAAAGGAAACCACAGCATTAACTGATCTGAAAACATTCAAGTCAGTGTTTTTGATGTAGCCCTCCTTAAACGGGGAAATAAGGGGTTTTTCAGTAATAGTGAGTGATGGCCACATCAAAATGAAAACTTACAACTCTGTGTAGATGATTTACCAAAACTAGACAGCAAAAAGAAATGTAGGATAATCTCGACCAACTCTCACCCATTTCCATCTCCTACTACGAATCCATAAAAATCAACCATCAGGAGAGCAAAAGACAGCACCAACCTGGTTGTTGGAGTTACTGAAATGACCAGAAATGTCACCTGTGTGCTGACGAGTGGTGGTTTCTCACCTATAGTTATTTCCCATTGATCAGACATGATGCCTCCAGCTAGATGAGATTGGAGCAGGATGCTGAGTGCCTGACCCCATGCATCTCTGTTCACTAGAGGTGTGCATATATATCTCACCTCTCCCAATGGACTGTAAACTCATTGGCAGCTGGGAACACTTTTGATTACTTTATGTCTCTCACAATGTTTGAGACACTGCTTTAAACTTCACAGGCATTCAGTGGGAGGCAAGGTACAGATCACGGGTTAGAAGTCACGACTTTCAGGTCCTTGTTATATTATTATTAACCATGTAAACTCAGGCAAGTCATCACTTCTCTGGACCTCAGTCTCTTCATCTGTATAGTTGACATTTTTTATTATATCATAGAGTTGTTAAAAGAATGGGGTGCAGAGCCAGGGTAAAGAGGTGGGCAGTAAACAGCAGGCATATAGGACTTCAGAACTCGCTCCTCGTTTCAACCCCAGAAATTCTGTTTTTGCTATTTTATATGTTGGAATTCCATGTAAAAGTTTGTTTGGAGAAATAATTGTGATGCTTAGAAATATTTGAAAAACATTATGGTGTGAGAATGTGCTTGATAAACTGAGAGGTAGTGTAACTTATCTTTACAGTATTGTATTGAGGTATAATTTGCATAAAGGACATGAACACACCTCAGGTGTACACTCAGTGATTTTTATATATGTATACACCCATGCATATACCACTCAGATAAAGAGAGTAAACATTTCCTTCACCCAGAAAGTTCCTTCAGTCCACTCTCCACTCATTAGCGCCCCTTCCACACACACAAACCCGCCCCGATAACCACTGATCTGATTTCTATCACCATTGATCATTTCCACCTATTCTAGAGCTTCATATAAATGTATGTACTCTAGTATGTACTCTTTTGTGTCCGGATTCCTCCTCTCAACATATTATCTATGAGATTCATCCATGTTGTTACATATAATTGAAGTTAATTTTTTCATTGCTGCATAGGTTTCCATTGTGAGTAGGTCACAATTTGTTTATCCATTCACCTGTTGACAATCTATGGAGCTGTTTCCAGCTTGAAGCTACTATGAGTAAAGCTGCTATCAATATTTGTGTTCAAGCCCCTTTGTGGTCATCTGTCTTCTTTTCTCTTGGATAAATACTTTCAGTGGAATTGCTAGGTTAAAGTGTAAGTGCATATAAAACTTTACAATACACTGTCAATCAATGTACCCTTTTATAGTCCCACCAGCTAAGTATGAGAGTTTCAGTCATTCACCAGCATTTAGTGGTGTCAGTATTTTAAATTTTAACAATTTTAATGGGTTCAAAATATCTTCTGGTTTTAATTTGCACTTCCTTGATGTTAAACATCTTTTCATATACATATTTGCCAATCTAATATCTTTTTTTTTTGGAGTGTTCAAGTTTTTGCCCATTTTTTTTAATTGGGTGATTTGTATTTTTGTCATTGGTTTCTAAGAGTTCTTTATATATTCCAAATAAGAGTCCTTTCTTAGCTAGATGTATTGTGAATATTTTCTCCCTGTCTGTGGCTTTTCAGTTTTTTAATAGTGTCTTTGAAGAGCAGAAAGTTTTTAATTTTTATGAAGTCTCATTTAAAAACTCTTTGCCTATACAAGGTCTTAAAGATATTCTCTTCTTTCTTCTAGAAGCTTTACAAATTTAGCTTGCACACGACGGGCTATCATGAAAAGTGTATATTTTCATCTATGAGCTTCTTATATGATCTTAAACAAGGTGGTTGAGGTTGAGTAATACCACCTGGACAACTTGATTTTAGAATCTTGCTATTAGATATCAATAAAGAATGTCTAAGTCGAATCTCATTTTGTTTGTCCACCTAACAAGTTGTAAAAGAATTTGAAGTCGGACACCTCTGACAGTGGAAGGGGTCACCAGCCACAATAATTTCAAGACAAGAGGCATCCACCAGGGTTGTTTCTGGCAAACTCAGACACATAATCACTCTAGATTCAGGTCTCCAGACTCCAGGTTAAGAATCATCCTTGGATATTTTCCATTAATAATGAATCACTTAACAAATTCTCCTTCTGTAGCATGCCTGTGTTTATTGCAACTATGGAAACACTTTTGAGGTGTCAAAAACAGTTGAAGACTGAATTCGTCGGTCTTCTGTCCCAGGTCAGGGACAAGGGGCATCAGACCCAGTTTAAAAACCAAGACTTGTAACTTCTGCATTCTTCAAGACTGAATTTTGAGACTGAACGAAGAATGTTCAACCCTGGTGTTCTATAACTCCTTCGGGGAGCTCTTCTAAAAAGACAGATTGTTACTGAGCCAGTTTGCATCACCATTTGGTTTAATTATTATTCGTAATTGGGAAATAATTAGATAAAACGATGATGTAAATCCCAGTGGAAAATAGACATCTCTTAAGAACTCTAATGTTTTCCGTCACTTAAAAGGAAGGGGATATGACTTAGTGGAGGAAAAAACTAATTAGAAAAGCAGACACATCTTTTTCCTCTCCTCATATTTCAGGCATGCTGGCAAGTGCTCAAAAATGATCAGAGAGTGGCCTATTTCTCAAGGACCCCAGGAGAGCATGATAATTTAAATCATCATCTCAGGAAAGCGCCTTGAGCACTTGTCTTTGCCTTTTTATGATCTTCGGTCAGGAGAGAGAGTTTGGCTCTCCAGACTGGCATGGCCACGCAAAACATTGGCTGGAAGAAAACTGGGGTCACACCCACACCAAAGTGAATCCAGCCAAGTTAGGATTCCTGCCAGGAGAAACACATTTGAGCAAAATGAGGAGACAGAAATGTTTAAAACCGTGCTGCTCCCACCCCCAGCCCCCAGCAAAATGAAAGCAAGACTTTACCCAGGGACACAAATAGGCTTTTGGAAAAGTTTGACAACACAAGGAGATGAGAGGGAAGTGATTAGATGCTCAGATGTGGCCCTTAGCAACTTCAGAACCTGATGTAAATCTCTCTAAAGCCCTGTCCGGAATGAGATAATTTTATTTTAAAAGTTGAAGTAACAGTAAGAACAACAACAACAAAATCAGTTAACTTCTCGAGAAAAAAAATTTAACAGACAATTTTATAAAAATGGTATCTCAGTGAAAGTTTTATTTAAATATCCCCACTTGGGGATATATGTATATGTATAGCTGATTCATTTTGTTATACAGCAGAAACTAACACACCACTGTAAAGCAATTATGGACATATATACACTACTACACGTAAAACTGATAGCTAGTGGGAAGCAGCCGCATAGCACAGGGAGATCAGCTCAGTGCTTTGTGACCACCTAGAAGGGTGGGATAGGGAGGGTGGGAGGGAGATGCAAGAGGGAGGGGATATATGTATATGTATAGCTGATTCACTTTGTTATACAGCAGAAACTAACACACCATTGTAAAGCAATTATACTCCAATAAAGATGTTAAAAATAAATAAATAAATAAATATCTGCACTTGGAAAATGTAAATGTTTATTAATAAATCATAATGGGGCTTCCCTGGTGGCGCAGTGGTTGAGAGTCTGCCTGCCAATGCAGGGGACACGGGTTTGAGCCCTGGTCTCGGAGGATCCCACATGCCGCGGAGCGACTGGACCCGTGAGCCAAAATTGCGGAGCCTGTGCTCCGCAACAAGAGAGGCCGCGATAAGGAGAGGCCCGCGCACCACGATGAGGAGTGGTCCCCGCTTGCCGCAACTAGAGAAAGCCCTCGCACAGAAACGAAGACCCAACACAGCCAAAAATAAATGAATAAATGAATAAATAAATAAATAAAAAATCATAATGTAGTCACAGGAAGATGAAAAACAGGAAGGTTTGAAAATAAAGAACTAGGATTGCCAATATACTACATGCTCTTGACACATGCCCCCAGCTGGTCCTGTTAGCCTTCCATCCCTTGACAATTAGACAAAAAGTAAATCTGGCTCTCCAAGCTCCAATTCTTGGCTAGAAACCAGAAAATGTGTGAATGATCTTAGACCTGTATCTCTATAGCAGAAAGCTCTAGGGTCAACTAATCTAGGCACAAATATTAATCCCAAAGTTATGAGTTCTAAGAACTTCAAGTACAACCTGATCCTGAATAGATGCCCTTTCCTCTTCACTTTCCCCCTCACCCCTTCACTTATGAAAACAGTAACTCCCCAGACTTGTTCCAAGGTTCATGGGAACCCTTGCCTACAGGCTGTGGGGTGCACTTGGAACTGCACGTTCCAAATTGTTCAAAAATATTTACTGAATGACCACAAAATAAAGGGCCCCTGTGCTTGGCCATATGACATGCAATGAATATTGTGGATAAGAAGAGCTATTGCAGGAAAAGGGTTTTCTGTGATGCTAGTTGAGTTGGAGGATTAGACAGATGGTGAGCTAGAGGAAAAGCACTCTTGGCAAAGGCACTTAGATATGCACACAACCGACTTGCACAAGAGAGTGAGAAAGGAGTGGGATGGAGACTTGAGAGTAGGAATGCAAAGAGAACCTGGGGGTTCAGACTGCGGGGTGTCTGATATGTCACAAAGTGCTTGAGCTTTCACTAAGTGGTGAGGACTCCTTGGAAAATCACAGGACTGTCAGATTGCAATAAACACAGGTCCTGTCCTACAAAAGTCCCTTAGTACAGCCTCCATTTCATTTGGCTCTTTGAAGAAAAGATTAATGGGAGTCTGTTGAGGGAGAGGGGAACTAACGTCATATGATTATTGGAAGCTTTATGTGAATGCTAAAGAGATCAAAAGCACTGGACCAGATTTTCCAAATTTATTCAGGCTTATAGATCAGACTAGGGGTCATTTTTAACAAGGTGAATAAATGTAAATCTTTGTCTCTACATGACATATCTAATTGACCTCTATAGTAGTCACTATTTTGATTGATGTGACTTTCAAATCCACAGTCCACCTCTCTTGCCATCAATAGCATGCTGAAAAACTGGCTCTCTGAAAAAAAAAAAAAATGCTCTGATTGGTAGCATTTGCCCATTTCCATGGTGTAAATACTCCTACCATGGCTGATTTTAAGCTTCCAAAAGTAAAGTCACCGAAAGGAGAGTTGAAAAGATATGCACAAAATCTACTCTTGCAAAGTCTACTCTAAGAGCCAGCTCTAGCACACCATTGCACCAGCTCCTAATTTTCCCATCTCTGAAATGTATCCCTTTTATGCCTTATCTTCTTAGGTTCAGACTCCTGGAGCATCCCAACCAACTTGCCTGTGTTCCTGTGAGATTTCCTGAGTTTCTCCTGCTCCTCCCAGGAAACATCTGGAAACAAGAAGGGCACACTGATCTATTTACCCTCTCATTTCACATTTTTACTGGTCCCAAGAAGGATGGGAAATAAAAGAATGAATCCATTTAGATCCATCTTCTTCTAAAGTAACAAGTAAAAACCCTTGCCTAGCTAAGGGTTCGGTTAACATTATTAGGTTCAAAACAGAAAACAGTGTGTTGTCTTTTCTATAGTACACCACGTGAAAAATTCACTCAAAAAGTCTTTTTGGACATTTTGGAAATCCTTTTATTCATAAAACTTCTGTTTACAGTTTTGCATGTTTATGTTATTCAGTATAGAATGTTTGGAAACAGTGCAATATTTGGTTTTTTTCCTCTCCAGTAATTTTTTTGTAATTAATGTCGTGGATTCTTTCAAAATCAAGAGAAAAAATATTTTAAGAGTGTTTTTCTTCTTTCTTTGTTGAAACACGGTTTAATGTTTATTATCATAATTTTGATTGCTATTGAACCGCCTCATGTGATGTACTTTTTACTTCGTGAGCTATTATTTGGCTTACACTTATGATTTGTGCATTAATACCATTCAAGGTTATGCAATAACAATCAGAAATTATGATAATAAACACTGAACCACATTTCAACAAAATATGATAAACTCTTGTGGGGTTTTCTAATCTTTTCATTAACAAAGCGTCTTATGCTTCAGTGACACTTTAATTACCAAGAAATTACCCAAGAAAATATGTAATTATTTCTAGTAATTGACAGTGACCCTATATGTAACACTTCTTTATGTTAAAATAATTGCTAAAACGTGACCTTTTTTCCCCCAGACACGTGACTTAATTGATTACATTCTGTTTTTCAAATAAAAAGGTAATAAAAATACCATCACTAAAGCACATAAATGATTCCAGTTCAAAAGAGGACTGTTTTAGTGATCTCAACAATTTTTGATAATACTAGTATTAATGAAATTATCTTGATAAACTTAGGGTAATTATTTCAGTTTCTCAATTTATCCAACGTACTATTACATTTTCTTTCCCAGAAAGGCTTTGCCAGTCATTCCAAAACCTAATGTATATTGCAAAGAAGAACATTCCCTAAGTGGCTATGCAAAAGATCAAAATCCTTTGCTTATATATGAACATTCATTTAAAGTTAAAGAAAAGCTCCTCTCAAAAACTAAAGCCACTCTTGGGATAAAATCATTCTGATCTCTTCCAGCTTTAAAATTTCAATACTTTATGATTCCATAAAATCTCTTCCTAACTTAGACACATTCTTTAAACCAAAAAACCAGCAGTTCAAATGTGCCCATCTCTCTGCTTCCTATTTTTTACATCTGACAGTTTGGCCTAGTGAGAGCCTTAACTCAAGAACCAGAGATTACATAACTCCTTCCATAAACCTCTGCTTTTTTATTCTTTTCCTACTGCCCCTTTCCTTCTCCTAGTCAGGACAAAACATCTACCAGATAAGCCTTTGTCATCACACGCTGTCCCTTTTGAGACTGACCAACATGGGGATTTTTTTTTTAACCAACAACAATATACAACCATAACCCACGTAATAGCATAGTATCAATGTAGTTTAACTTTTTTTGTTTAATATTTATTTAGTTGCACCGAGTCTTAGTTGTGGCACGTGGGCTCCTTAGTTGCGGCATGCGAACTCCCAGTTGCGGCATGCATGTGGGATCCAGCTCCCCTACCAGGGATAGAACCCCGGGCCCCCTGCATTGGGATCGTGGAGTCCCACCCACTGCACCACCAGGAAAGCCCCCAATGTAGTTTAATTTGAACAAAAATCAATACAGGTTTCCACACAATAGAGAAGGACTGAATTTTGTTTTAAACTTGGGCATTGCAGAACACAGACACCCTCTTGTGTGTTTCTATCTTCTTTGTAAAATCACCTTCAGGGTCATTCTCCTACTGAAATTTTAGAACACACACAAGTCTAAAACCACAGTAATAAAAACCTGACATTTCTGCTATGTGATCTCTAGGAGGATTAGCATGAGAGGCTATTTTGGGAACTACGGATGCTTAAAGATTTGGTGAAGCCACTTGAAGGGAAAGTGGGAAGGAGCAGAGGATAAGGTAAGTGATGGGTCCTTGGTCCCTCAGCTGTTCTGAATTTATCTGTTGTACATATTAGGTTTTCTGGTTGGTTATAATTTGAAGAAAGCCTTCACTGTCTCTCAGTTTATGGATTAGAAAGTGGCAATTCTGTGAGTACAACTCACAGTGGTAATCTGTGAATAAATGTGATTTATCCTCAGTCAAACACCTCTCCAATGGCAGTGCCAGGCCTACAGTACAGCATAAATGACTCTCAGTCCAGTGCTCCCCTTCCTAGAAGACATCTCTATCCTGAGACAGAAAAGGACTCCAGTGTTTTGATTAATAGTCTATGGATTGCTCTTTAGAGCTATCACCATGTTTCCTCAGGGAGATAAAGTCCGCCAGGGAGAGATCTAAGGCAACAAGCATCACTGAACAAAAATATTGGCCCTGAATCAGGACTCAGCTTAATGTAATATGCCGGAACATGTAATATAATCCTCTCTCTCTTCATCCAGGCTCCAGACAATTAGCCAGCCATGCCCTTGGGAAGCTGTTACTACATATATGCGATGTCTAGATACAGAGTAGGGGCGGCTGTTCGTTATGTAGACATCCGCTATTCATTGGCTGAAAGCTTTAGCACCACCTCTTCAACACAGTGGGTTTAACAAGGACAACAGCAATACCTAGTGCCTTCAGTTTACATTCTGATTCAATCCTCTCCTACATATGTCAGGTGGTTCCTTCTTTCCTATCCCATTCACTACAGAATTCATCTTCTGCCCCTTACTGATGGAGAATGTTTTTTTCAAAGGAATGGGAAGTCTGAAAGCATAATACTTTCAGAATAATTGTTCCTGTCCTTGTTTTCTACTCGTCTCCATAAATTCTAAGTTTGAAGGCAAGAAAGGGCTTTTTATTTTTCTATGCGCTAGAGAGGGTCTCATCACTCAACGAATCCCGTGAGCTTTAACATTCTCAGCACTGTGTCCTTCTTCTGACCTTAAACTTTCTCACTGCCTGGAAAGAAAGCTTTTCATGAGAACTGACAAAAGCCCTACAAGCTGAGTTGGACAATGAGACAAGCAATGAACAGGGCAGATTATTGTCAGAGGAAATGGCAACTTCCTCATCAAAAATTATTTGTTTAACATAAAACCCCAGAGTCTACAGCAAGCTAACAGACCTGCTTCGTTACCTCTAGCAGATACATAATTTCTTAGGAATATATAATTTCTTAGGAACACAGAACAAGGGTGGCACTTGCAGACCTCAAAGATTTTATTTCACTTTGCATTAGACATATCTTCGCCCCATATCTGGCATGGAAGTGTCCTCAGCTGCTTTCAGCCCAACCTCAGGAAGGGCCCATTAGCTGAAGCAAAAACACTGTACCCCTTCTGCTACTTCCATTTGGAATTCCACTTAAAAGACCCTAAGCAGAGCAAAAAAAGGAAGAGGGTGGGGACCAAAGGCAAGGAGGAGTAAACCAGCCTGTCCTGAGCACCCAGTGGCTGGCAAGCTTCTCCTGAGTCAGTGATTGAGCGTAGGATACTGTCTGATGACAACGGGCTAAGTGACAAAGGAAAGGTACTTAACCAGCTGAGCTGAACACCAAAGTCCTCATCTTTAAAACAGAACCCCAAAACTGCACCTCCCTGAGTGGAACTGTTGTGACATTTAAGTAGGATAAGGAATGTCAAATGATGGACCCGGTGCTGACTCAAGTTTCGCATTCAGTAAATGTCAACGAATAGTATTGTGTCCTTTAATCCTCTTAACAATCCTGGGAAGAGAGTGTTATTCCCATTTCACAGATGGGCAAAATGAGGCATAGACTGTAAAGGAGCTTGTACAAGACCACATAAGCTTTGCTATTCACACGCTACCTCCCTTGTAGGTAGCAGCTTCTCTAGAGAATTTCAAACTCCCATGATTTTTTGATAAATGAGCAGAAAAATGATGCAGTTACACCTAAACCTACTCCCGTGTTGTGGGGTCTAACTCTACCCTTGGCAGGAGGGGACAGCTCAGCCCGGGCATCAGAGAGAAACAGGAGAAGACCAAGTCTCTCCCCAAACCACCTACGGTGGGCTTTCCCACCCAAGGGCTTGGTGGAGCAAAATCTCACCAGTGCCTGTGAGATTCCAAACTGCCCCCCCATAAAGGGAGCCACCAGGCTGTAATTGTTTCTTCGTTAATTTTCCACCTCATGTGAACAGAGTCAAGGTTCTGACCAACATACTTCAGATAACACCCAAGTTATTGTTCCAGATATTGTGGTTCAGTTATTTCAGTGAGGAAGGAAAGGCTGCAAAATTTAAGTCCCAGGTTCATTGTAAACAAAGAAAATCCATCAAAAACGGAATATCTCAAGAGAAACCCTTTCCAGGCTTTCACTACTGATTGCAAAGGATAAAAATCTTTCAGTTTGCTGATGGCTTGGTGTCCCCGTACACATTTACAGTGAGGTGACTGTTTGGTTCAGATGAAGGTTTATATCTCCTCTAAAGCAAGCCCATCAAAACAGTGCTTGTTAAATATATAACAATGCTTGTGTGGATCTCTGAAGCCTTTCAGTGTCACCGGCTTAGCGTCCAGACCCAATACAGTGCCAGAGAGAGGAAATGTTGTTAAAATATCACTCCCAAACGTTTGCACTCTTGACTACTGAATGAACGTTTACCAGGAAACTGCTTCCATTTTAAAAGCCCTGAGTTAGAAGGCCAGGGACTTGGCTTTCTTCTAGTCTTACATACTCACTATGGGGCCTTGGACTAATGGCCTAACCTCTCTGTGCCTCTCTTTAACTGTCTGTAAAGTGGGAATAGTGGTTGTCTTTATCTCTCAAGGTTTATGTTTGTCAGGGTTCTCCAGAAAAATAAAACTAGTAGGATAAGGAGATCTATCTATCTATCTATCACCTACCTATAGAGAGAGAGATTAAGGAATTGGCTCACACAATTGTGGGGATTGGCAAGTCCGAAATCTGTAGGGCAAGTCTAGAAATTCAGGTAAGAGTTGATGTTTCAGTTTTGAGTCCAAATTCCATAGTGCAACAAGCTGGAAACTCAGGATGAATATCTATATTGTGGTCTTAAGGCAAATTACTTTTTGGGAAAACCTCTGGCAAATGTGGTCTTAAGACCTTCAACTGATCGGATGAGGCCCACCCAGATTATGGAAAGTAATCTGCTTTACTTAAAGTCAACTGATTATAAATTAATTCTATCCACAAATACCTTCACAGCAACATCTAGATTAGTGATTGACTAAACAACTGGGTACCATAACTTACCCAAGTTGACACATAAAATTAACCATCATAGAGCTACTTTAAAGTTCACATCAAATGAATTCACACATAGGAAAGAAATTTCAAAGATATGAAGAGCTGCACAAATATTATTTTGTTTGTTTTTTAAATAAACATTGAACTTCTGTGTCACGTGAGGCTTTGAGGAATGCGGAGATGAATAAATCAAAGGCCTGCCCTCAAATTGTTTACCATCTAAGTGAGATGACAAGATTAATGCAAGGGAAGTGAAATGCTACTAGGCTTCCCAAGGAAGTGCTGAAGGAACAGTGTGAAAACAGAGTTGCCTGTGTGTCAGAGAGGTTGTTAAGGGCCAAAGTGTCCCAAGGAGCCTCTTTGAAAGAACCTCCTTCCCTAGAAAGGACTTTCCAGTCATTTACCCCACCCTCATCCAAATTATGTCCCCTATCACTCTCTCTCTCTCTCTCTGTCCCTCTCTGTCTCTCTCTCTCCCTTGACATTCCACTCTTTTTTTTTCTTTGTGACACATTGCAACACATGACTATTCATTTGCTTGCATGTCTCACTATTGAAGTGTTCTCACCCAATTCGAAATTCCACAAGAACAAGGAGGTCCTATTTGTTCTTGTCACCATTATCTCCCCAACATTTGACACAGTGATTAATACGTAATTGATGTGCAAACCCAAACATAGAAAAGAATTAAAAATTGTACCATGTACAACCCACACTACTTAAGTTCAATTGTTCATATTTTTGCCATTTTTTGCAAGATCTCTCTCTCTCTCACTCTCTCTCTTTCATTTGTCTCTCTAGTTCTATTGCTAAATCATTTGAAAGTAAGTGGTTGATGTCATGATACCTTATTGCTTAAATATTTCAGCACACATCTCCTAAAAATAAGGTATATGTCCTATATAACCTCAATACCATTAGCCAGCCTGAGACAACAAACAATAATTCCCTAATCTCTTTCAATATCTAGACCATCTTCAAGTTTCCCCATCTGATATTTAAAGCTCTTTTATTTTTATTAACCAGTATCTAATCAAGATTCTGGAAACATTTCCCAACACACACAGACACACACACACACAGTTAAGGTCTTGAAGAACCAATTCAATTGTTTTGTAGAATGTTCTATATTCTGGATTTGAGTGCTTGTTTCCTTATAGTATCATTTAACTTGTTCTTCCAGTTCCCGTATATCCTGGAAACTAGAAGTTAGGCTTAAAAGTTTGGTTAGATTAAGGTGAAACATGTTTTCTGATTGCGTCCTATCAGGAGGCACATGTGTCAGTACCTCCACTATTTGGAGTGCCACAATCAACCACATGATCAAGATTGTCACCACCTGATCTGTCTGTTATATATTGGTGCATTTTCCCCTTTGTATGAGCAGGAACTCATTCAAGCAAATTTTTGAAAATGTATTTATAATTGAAATCCAACTTAAATTCCTTTCCCTGGGACTGAACGGTATTCAAAAAGCTAGTTTATTTGTAGAACTTCTTTATTCCTTTCCCTTTGGAGGGAAGGTGACTGCATTGAGGGCGGAGGTGTCTTCAGTTACCTTTGCAGAAACTGTTGCTTAGCTTAAATTCAAGTCTTCATGAATTTTAAAATAAAAGCACCCCCTCCATATATTTTAAAAGTCAGCATTGTGTACAAATCTTTGACTGTAGCATTTTTCACTCAGCATTAATTAACATATCAACTTTTCATCCTTCCTGTAAACTGATATTATTTATTAAACTCACAAGAAAAGACACGATTAATCTTTATGATTCACTATTTCTCCTACAAAGAACTAAAACATGCAGAGAGTTGAATTTTTTTTCCCTACTGGGCTGCATAATTGGGTTAAATCAGTGCTGCTCAAATCAGTGTACCGCTGGGGGTACGTGGCAGTGTGCTGGGGGTTCTCAATAAACATGGAGCCTCCTTCTGAAGCATCTTTCTCCTTAATGATTTGTAATTTAAAACATCGTTACATACCAAAATAAACTCATATTATATTACAGAATAAAATGCAAAATTCATATAAATTTAAAGATAGAACATAAGACCACTTTAAGTAAGCCACCATTCAGTACCCTCTATACTTCCTACCACTCCCCACGGCCTCCCACATGCTCCCAAGCCCACGAATGAGCACACTCCTTTGCTCTTTGAAATTTTAGGTTAATCAAAGCACCTGGCTAAACTGCCAGCAAAAACTTAAATCAACAAAAACAAACTTCTTCTGGAAGATTTACCTAAGATTTCCAACAGCCACTCTCTCCAGCCCTACCCTCTGCCAGATGAACTAAGTAGGGGAGCTGGAGATTGGTATATGGGGCCCCACCCATGCTTAATGATACAACTTGGTAAACGTCACTTACCTTCCTGTGCTCCCACATCCAGGCAGGGCTCCTCTCATGCTCAGTTCTGTATCTTCCTTTCTCCTACACCCCATCTTTTCCTTCACAAACATTTATAAAAGACTTACTGTCTTTTACAAGGTGTCCAGGCACCTTTCCAAGCACTTGATTAATGACGATGCTCTTCACATCAACCTTATAACGTAGGTACTAATATCATCACCATGTTACAGGTGAAGAGAGGTGACTTGCCCAACACAGCTAGGGACTACTGGAGCTGGGGTTTTACATCAGGCAGCCTGGCATTTTAAAAACAGCATCTAGCCCAGGGCTTTGCCCTTAAGACCTCAAATAATGGGTTTGATAATTTTGTTGATATAGCAAGAAAATCTGGAGTCATCTTTGGTCCCTCCTCCAGCCTTTTATTCAAGCAATCACCATGTTCCCTAATGCCTTGAATAGTTCTTTTACCTTCTTTACATCCCCACTGCTCCTGCCCCAGGTCAGATCTTTATCTGGACACTGCCAGAGCTTCTTGTTGGGTACTTTTTGTTTTCATTTCCTTCCCTCCTCCAATCCATTCTTCATACTCTTGCCAGAATTGTCCTCCAAAGCACAACTCTGATCATGCCGAACTCTTCCACACAAACCTTCTACAGCTCCTCTTTGCTTACAAAATAAAATCCACACTTTGTTAATGGCATTCAAGACCCCAACCTACCTCTCCATGTTTATGTCCATCTACACTACACACCTTACCCTACACTCAGAATAGATCAGTGATTCTCAAATATTTTTGTCTCAGGCCCTCTTTTAGACATGTAAAAACTATTGAAGACCCCCAAATTCTTGCTTTCCTTTACAAAGCACACTGTTCTCAATACTGTTGCCAGGGCTGTTTTGAGAAATAGCCATCATACCCTCCCCAGAGTGAGTGATAGAGTGGATTGTATCTATCAGTATTTACCACATTAAAAATTAAATAGGTTTGGTGGGGCTAATGGCGGACTCTGGGAGGGCTCACGCCAAGGAGTACTTCCCAGAACTTCTGTTGCCAGTGTCCCTGTCCTCACAGTGAGACAGAGCCACCCCCTGCCTCTGCAGGAGACCCTCCAAAACTAGCAGGATCAAATTGATGTTCAAATTGACGGGCTCCTGGATCAGAACTAACCTTTAAATGGTAGCAATAAAAGAAGCTTTGTGAGGAATCAGCCATTTCTCTAAAGAGCATCAGAAACAAAGGTCTCAGCAGAAGCAAGAAGAACTACAATCCTGCAGCTTGTGGAACAAAAACCAAATTCACAGAAAGATAGACAAAATGAAAAGGCAGGGGACTAGTTACCAGATGTAGGAACAAGACAAAACCCCAGAAAAGCAACTAAATGAAATGGAGATAGGCAATCTTCCAGAAAAAGAATTCAGAATAATGATAGTGAAGATAATCCAGGACCTCGGAAAAAGAATGGAGACAAAGATCGAGAAGATGCAAGAAATGTTTAACAAAGATCTAGAAGAATTAAAGAACAAACAAACGGAGATGAACAATACAATAACTGAAATGAAAAATACACTAGAAGGAATCAATAGCAGAATAACTGACGCAGAAGAACAGATAAGTGACCTGCAAGACTGAATGGTGGAGTACACTGTTGCAGAACAGAATAAAGAAAAAAGAGTGAAAAGAAATGAAGACAGCCTAAGAGACATCTGGGACAACATTAAGTGCAACAACATTCGCATTATAGGGGTCCCAGAAGGAGAAGAGAGAGAGAAAGGACCCAAGAGAATATTTAAAGATATTATAGTTGAAAACTTCCCTAACATGGGAAAGGAAATAGCCACCCAAGTCCAGGAAGCACAGAGAGTCCCATACAGGATAAACCCAAGGAGAAACACACCAAGACACATAGTAATCAAATTGGCAAAAATTAAAACCAAAGAAAAATTATTGAAAGCAGCAAGGGGAAAATGACAAATAACATACAAGGGAACTCCCATAAGGTTAACAGCTGATTTCTCAGCAGAAACTCTACAAGCCAGAAGGGAGTGGCATGATATACTTAAAGTGATGAAAGGGAAGACCCTACAACCAAGATTACTCTACCTGGCAAGGATCTCATTCAGATTTGATGGAGAAATCAAAAGCTTTACAGACAAGCAAAAGCTAAGAGAATTCAGCACCACCAAACCAGCTCTACAACAAATTCTAAAGGAACTTCTCTAAGTGGGAAACACAAGGGAAGAAAAGGACCTACAAAAACAAACCCCCAAAAATTAAGAAAATGGTAATAGGAACATACATATCTATAATTACCTTAAACGTGAATGGATTAAATGCTCCAACCAAAAGACACAGGCTTGCTGAATGGATACAAAAACAAGACCCATATATATGCTGTCGACAAGAAACCCACTTTAGACCTAGGGACACATTCAGACTGAAACTGAGGGGATGGAAAAAGATATTCCATGCAAATGGAAATCAAAAGAAAGCTGGGGTAGCAATACTCATATCAGGTAAAGTAGAGTTTAAAATAAAGAATGTTACAAGAGACAAGGAAGGACACTACATAATAATCAAGGGATCAATCCAAGAAGAAGATATAACAATTATAAATATATATGCACCCAACATAGGAGCACCTCAATACATAAGGCAACTGCTAACAGCTCTAAAAGAGGAAATAGACAGTAACACAATAATAGTGGGGGACTTTAACACCTCACTTACACCAATGGACAGATCATCCAAACAGAAATTTAATAAGGAAACAGAAGCTTTAAATAACACAATAGACCAGATAGATTTAATTGATATTTATAGGACATTCCATCCAAAAACAGCAGATTACACTTTCTTCTCAACTGCGCACGGAACATTCTCCAGGATAGATCACATCTTGGGTCACAAATCAAGCCTCAGTAAATTTAAGAAAATTGAAATCATGCCAAGCATCTTTTCTGACCACAACGCTATGAAATTAGAAATCAATTACAGGGGAAAAAAACGTAAAAAACACAAACACATGGAGGGTAAACAATACGTTACTAAATAACCAAGAGATCACTGAAGAAATCAAAGAGGAAATCAAAAAATACCTAGAGACAAATGACAATGAAAACACGACGATTCAAAACCTATGGGATGCAGCAAAAGCAGTTCTAAGAGGGAAGTTTATAGCTGTACAAGCCTACCTCAAGAAACAAGAAAAATCTCAAATAAACAATCTAACCTTACACCTAAAGAAACTAGAGAAAGAAGAACAAACAAAACCCAAAGTTAGCAGAAGGAAAGAAATCATAAAGATCAGAGCAGAAATAAATGAAATAGAAACAAAGAAAACAATAGCAAAGATCAGTAAAACTAAAAGCTGGTTCTTTGAGAAGATAAACACAATTTATAAACCATTAGCCAGACTCATCAAGAAAAAAGAGGGAGAGGACTCAAATCAATAAAATTAGAAATGAAAAAGGAGAAGTTACAACAGACACCGCAGAAATACAAAGCGTCCTAAGAGACTATTACAAGCAACTCTATGCCAATAAAATGGACAACGTGGAAGAAATGGACAAATTCTTAGAAAGCTATAACCTTCCAAGGCTGAACCAGGAAGAAACAGAAAATAAAAATAGACCAATCACAGGTAGTGAAATTGAAACTGTGATTAAAAATCTTCCAACAAACAAAAGTCCAGGACCAGATGGCTTCACAGATGAATTCTATCAAACATTTAGAGAAGACCTAACACCCATCCTTCTCAAACTCTTCCAAAAAATTGCAGAGGAAGGAACACTCCCAAACTCAATCTATGAGGCCACCATCACCCTGATACCAAAACCAGACAAAGATAATACCAAAAAAGAAAATTACAGACCAATATCCCTGATGAATATAGATGCAGAAATCCTCAACAAAATACTAGCAAACAGAATCCAACAACACATTAAAAGGATCATACACCATGATCAAGTGGGATTTATCCCAGAGATGCAAGGGTTCTGCAATATACGCAAATCAATGAATGTGATACACCATATTAACAAATTGAAGAATCAAAACCATATGATCGTCTCAGTAGATGCAGAGAAAGCTTTTGACAAAATTCAACACCCATTTATGGTAAAAACTCTCCAGAAAGTGAGGATAGAGGGAACCTACCTCAACATAATAAAGGCCATATACAACAAAACCACAGCAAACATCATTCTCAATGGTGGAAAACTGAAAGCATTTCCTCTAAGATCAGGAACAAGACAAGGATATCCACTCTCACCACTGTTATTCAACATAGTTTTGGAAGTCCTAGAGACTTCACGGCAATCAGAGAAGAAAAAGAAATAAAAGGAATCCAAATTGGAAAAGAAGAAGTAAAACTGTCACTGTTTGCAGATGACATGATACTATACATAGAGAATCCTAAAGATGCCACCAGAAAACTACTAGAGCTAATCAACGAATTTGGTAAAGTTGCAGGATACAAAATTAATGCACAGAAATCTCTTGCATTCCTATACACTAAGGATGAAAAATCTGAAAGAGAAATTAAGGAAACACTTCCATTTACCATTGCAACAAAAAGAATAAAATACCTAGGAATAAACCTACCTAGGGAGACAAAAGACCTGTATGCAGAAAACTATAAGACACTGATGAAAGAAATTAAACATGATACCAACAGATGGAGAGATACACCATGTTCTTGCATTGGAAGAATCAATATTGTGAAAATGACTATACTACCCAAAGCAATCTACAGATTCAATGCAATCCCTATCAAATTACCAATGGCATTTTTTACAGAACTAGAACAAAAAATCTTAAAATTTGTATGGAGACACAAAAGACCCTGAATAGCCAAAGCAGTCTTCAGGGAAAAAAACGGAGCTGGAGGAATCAGACTCCCTGACTTCAGACTATACTACAAAGCTACAGTAATCAAGACAATATGGTACTGGCACAAAAACAGAAACATAGATCAATGGAACAAGATAGAAAGCCCAGAGATAAACCCACGCACCTGTGGTCAACTAATCTATGACAAAGGAGGCAAGGATATACAATGGAGAAAAGACAGTCTCTTCAATAAGTGGTGCTGGGAAAACTGGACAGCTATATGCAAAAGAATGAAATTAGAACACTCCCTAACACCATACACAAAAATAAACTCAAAATGGATTAGAGACCTAGATGTAAGACCGGACACTTTAAAACTCTTAGAGGAAAACATAGGAAGAACACTCTTTGACATAAATCACAGCAAGATCTTTTTTGATCCACCTCCTAGAGTAATGGAAATAAAAGCAAAATAAACAAATGGGACCTAATGAAACTTCAAAGCTTTTGCACAGCAAAGGAAACCATAAACAAGACGAAAAGACAACCCTCAGAATGGGAGAAAATATTTACAAACGAATCATCGGACAAAGGATTAATCTCCAAAATATATAAACAGCTCATGCAGCTCAATATTAAAAAAAACAAACAACTCAATCCAAAAATGGACAGAAGACCTAAATAGACATTTCTCCATAGAAGACATACAGATGGCCAAGAGGCACATGAAAAGAGTCTCAACATCACTAATTATTAGAGAAATGCAAATCAAAACTACAATGAGGTATCACCTAACACCAGTTAGAATGGGCATCATCAGAAAATCTACAAAGAACAAATGCTGGAGAGCATGTGCAGAAAAGGGAACCCTCTTGCACTGTTGGTGGGAATGCAAATTGATACAGTCACTATGGAGAACAGTATGGAGGTTCCTTAAAGAACTAAAAATAGAATTACTATATGACCCAGCAATCCCACTACTGGGCATATACCCAGAGAAAACCATAATTCAAAAAGACACATGCACCCCAATGTTCATTGCAGCACTATTTACAATAGCCAGGCCATGGAAGCAACCTAAATGCCCATCGACAGATGAATGGATAAAGAAGATGTGATACATATATACAATGGAATATTACTCAGCCATAAAAAGGAATGAAACTGGGTCGTTTGTAGAGACGTGGATGCATCTAGATACTGTCATACAGAGTGAAGTAAGTCAGAAAGAGAAAAACAAATATCATATATTAACGCATATATGTGGAACCTAGAAAATGGTACAGATGAACTGGTTTGCAGAGCAGAAATTGAGACACAAAAGTAGAGAACAAACATATGGACACCAAGAGGGGAAAGCAGCGGGGGATGGGGGCTTTGGTGTGATGAATTGGGAGATTGGAATTGACATGTATACACTGATGTGTATAAAATGGATGACTAATAAGAAAAAAATAATTAAACAGAAAATTTTAAAGTATTGTAACATTAATTTTTACATAAAAATAAATGTACTAATATAAATAACGTTATTTAAAAGCCTATATTTTCTGAAATAAAAATATAGTAGTGAAAGGAGTGGTATTGTTTCACATTTTTACAAATCTCTCTAATGGTTGAATAGAGGACAGGTAGATTCTCATATTTGCATTCACATCTAATCTCTTGAAATATCACATGACATATAGCTTCCAGAAAACTCCATTGTATGTTCATGAGAGAATGAAAGTGAAAAGGGCAAATATCACTTTAACATTATCATGAAAAGACTGTGGGAACCCCAGGGTTCCTGGACCACACTTTCAGAACCACTGCTTTAGGTAAATTTCATCTTGCTTTTATACCTGTTCACCCTAAGCTTGTGACATTTCTTCTCTTTAGAGTGCTCTCCCCCCCTTAATTTCTTCTTATTAAAACTCAACCCATCCATCACTGTTCAAAGTGTCACTTTTTAATGACCTTTCTCCATCTCCAGTAAGAAGTCCTTCCTCTTTCGTGCTTCTGTAGTACTTTGATTGTACCTTGACTTACACTTAAAATACTCAATCACTTGGACAACAATCATTGAGTGCCTACTATGTTCTAAATGTGAGCAGTGTTTACACTTTCTCTACTATCTTTTCCCTACCTACTCCCCCTACATTAAGACTTATCTTCAGCCCCATCCTCCTCAAGCTGACAACCAAAGCAGTACATTAATGGTAGAATTTTAGGCACACTGGTATGGTACTAAGGAGATTTTTTTTTCAGACTCAGAGGACCTTTCCATAGCTCTCAAATTATACCACATAAACCATCTGATTCTGCCATTACTTAAGAGCTCTCCTATACTTAAACCACACTAAAATAGGTCCGATTCTCTTTAGTAAGCAGAAAATTAAGAGCAATTTATCTGATAAATGTTTATAGGCATAAACTGAACCACTCTAGCCCTTGTCCAATACACCATGAATATTCAATTTGACAAATAAGTATTACATCAATTGTTGAAGAGTTTGAATCCCAGATGAGCGGGATGACCCCGTAGCCCCATGTCTCTATAATGCTAAGTTTCAAATGAGCACTAAGTGTTTGAGTGAGGAGACCCAAATGATGTAACTTTAGACATGACACTGGACACTTCTGGAACTCAGTTTCTTCTACTAGACTAGAAGCCCCTTGAAACCAGAAACCATGTCTTTTTGATCTCTGCCCACAACAGTGCACAGAAAATCGTAAGTGCTCCATGATTTTTTGTTGAACAAATAGTTCCATGGTGAAGAATTATGGTAGATAAACCCCAAAGTCCTCCTCAGTTAGAAGAGCACAGGGCCCATGTGTCACAACCACTCATTACATATTTGGTGTCCACACGAATAAACAATTGAACGGTATTTAATCTCTGATTCTACCATGAGTAGGATGTTGCCCTAGGCACCATGGTGTCACAGTAACGACTAAGATATGCTTCCTGCCCTCACAGAACTCAACATTTAACCCAATATTAGCTGTTAAGACAAACATCTGTGGAGCAAACAGAGCAGCTAAATTCATGCTTCTTTATCTGACTTGGAACACCAGGATATTTGAAATTCTACCTCTGACTGGCAAAATCACTTTTATTTCTGCTTTTAATAGACACATAACTAAAGGGAAGGACTAATGGGATGTCAAAGCAGTATCATCACAGCCCCTTAATTGATTTGAAGGTGCTTGTGTAACTATTCAAGGCAAAATGATGTTCTCACTGATGGGAGATATAGAATGTACAATTTGCATCTCATCAGAAAAATAATTCCTTGGTTTCCTCTACAAAGCACTAATGTTCTCAATACTGCTGACTGTGCTATTTTGAGAAATAGCCAGCATGCCCTCTGCACAGTTAGAGAGTAAGAGGAAATATTGCCTCCCCAGGTGTCAAATTTCCTTTCTGTAATGGAAGGATGTGTGGGACAGCATTTCAAACATAGTCACAGAGGGAAAAGGAGGCTGACAAGTAAGATGGATGAATGAGAGGGAAAACATGTGTTGAGAAGGAAGCTGTCAGGGGTAGATCCCGTTTGTGCATCAGGAGTGTCCTAATTAAAAATGCCCATCATAAGAGCCTTTGGGAAGGAAAGAAAAAAAGGAAGCCCACTTCTCTGTAACACAGGAGATCTCAGAGAAAAGGCAGGCCTCTGGGGCTCAAGTGAACTGCAGTATTCACATAGGTGGCTGTATTCTGGCATCTAGGATATTAACTGCTCCTATAACTCAACTCAGGAAATCTGCACCTTCACCCAGAATGCCTTTGCTTTGAAGGAATATCACAAATACAGCTGAAATATAGAAGTTGGAGACACTGGGGTGTCACTATGCAATTCGGGGCTCAGTTTTTCCAACTTCTCATCAGTAATGATTTCCTTCTTTCCCGTAATTAGAGTCCTAAGATTTCTAATGTTTACAGTGACATTAGTCAATTCCCTAGATGCACTAGGCCAAATTAAATAAAGGACTGCAGGGAAATTTATCTATAGAACATGAATCTTTAATGAGCCTTCATCCCTATAACTCTTATAGTAGAGAGAGACTTGCAGGAACAGAGTCTAGTCACCCATGAAGGCTGGGTAAACTTGAACAGATAAATGAGCATTCCTGATCCTCTTTTGCTTCTTGTATAATATAAAGGGAATGGATTAGATAATCACTGAGGTCTCTTCCACTCTGACCTTCAGACTCTATCATTCTCCTCAAATGTGTGTCCTCTTTCCCAGGAAGTGGTTAGGGGCCATTGTTAATATGTAGTGGGTTTGCGATGAGAGAGGAATAGTGGTAGTTAAGAGTACAGATCTCCTATTAAATGACCCACGTTCAATTTAACCTCTACCACTTACTAGCTGTGTGACCTTGGCCAAGTTACCTAAGCTCTCTGCATCTTGGTTTCTTCATCTATTACATAGGGATAATAATAGTACCTATATCTCACAGTTGCTAAGATTAAATGAAATAATCAACACAAAGCATTTGTTACAGTACCTCCTGTAGAGTTAACATGCAAGAAATACTTGCTGATATGATGTGTATTATGCATCTAGAGATTTGAGAGGACACATTATCTGCAGAATGTGGTTAGAGGCAGACCTGCCAAAATTGAGTGATTTCTGGAGACACGAAGGAGAAGAGAAACTTTTCTTATAAAACAAGTAAATATTACTTGTTAATGTCAAAATTTATTTTATAGTGTAAAAGGAGAGCAATAATACACTGGTTTGCATTTATAGTCTTATAAATAACTTTTATCTTTTTATCAATTTATTGAAAATAGACTTGACTAACAAAGAGTATTTCATGAAAGGAAGAAGGAGAACAAAAGGATAAATAAAGGATAGAGCAAGGGCAAGAGAGATGAATAAAAGACCAGCTTCTATTACCTTATATCATTGCTTGGTTTCAATCTCATTTCTATGTCTATTTATGGTTCATATTTAATTTGTATCTGTGTAATAAGTACCTTCTTCAATATGATCCAGAAGGAATGCAAAGGTAGACTCAGTTTGGGGAAGCTACATGTAGCCTATGTACATGATTTGGTCACATCCAAAAATTTGGCTTTATTAAGAGAGGTTCCATCCTGGATCCCAGGAAGAGTGTTACCATTGGCAGCAGCCATTCTTAGAGTTTTCTCCATATTCCAAGACATTCCTGGTTAAATACAACTGAGTCACTCATAGAGTGTCCCTGAGGGTTTGACTCCACCAGTGGCCTTGGTATAACCATGGGAACATTAGGCCAAAGCCTAAGTCTCAAGAAAGACCTTAAAACTGACCAGAATGCTATATCTGACACCAATGTCTTCAGAATTTGGCAGTATCAAACCACACCCACAGATTTCAAGCTCAAGCCAGAATATATTTACTAGTTCAGAATATATTCAATATATTCAGAAGTCCAATATATTCAACAATATTTTCAATAGTTATATGGTCACCTGACTCCCAGCTCCCCATTGAAAATAACTTGATAAAATATACTTGACAGGCATGAAGTTCAGCAGAGAAAGGCCAGGTAAAGATCATAATCCCATTAAATAAAAAGCACACCTACATTAATATTTTTCCAGTTAGCAAAATTAACTCATTCATCTTATTGAACTATAGTATTTATTTATGTATGATGCAAAAACATCATAACACACAACCTAGAACTATACACAAACCAGATAAAAGCAAGGAAAGAAGAAAGGAAGGGAGAGATGGAAGAAGTAAGGATAGAAGCCTAGTTCTAAAATTAACCCAAACAAAAAGAAAGCAATCCAAGAAATACCAAACCTAGCTAGAGTCTGGGGGAGATTGTGTGAGCCTTTGTATGTCTGATTCATTCAGTTGTCATTGCTTGACTTTTCTATTGTTTTATTGACTAAATCAGGTCAAGCACACAACCAATTGTTTGAAAATAAGCTGATGACCCCTTTCAGGGATAGAGATGATACCTCCTGGAAAACAAGTTTCAGTTATGCTGCATGATACGAATATTCTACAAAGTGGTCATTCAGTGATCATTTGTTGATTGGCTAAACTACACTAATAGTGAACAAAAATTATGCTGATAAATAGTCTAATTACCACTTCTTAAATCAAAAGCTACATGTGAAATCTGTCACCTAGATGAACTTAAGCATTCTTGAGAATGTTTATTTTTAAGAATTAAAAAATAAATAAATAACCAATCATTTCTAAGAAAAATTTCCGGTTTTTCTTCCAGTTGATAGTATACACAAGGACAAGAAATGCTAAATATAACTAAATATGACAGCTTTCAAAGGGACTGAGTCTTTGTGAGTTCTAGTAAATGACATACAAGAGCAATGTCAAGAGGAGACCTACCTCCCCTCATGTTATCTACTGAAGAGTAAATGAGAACCTGCACTGTTAAATTGGTCATTTTTAATCAATGTTTAATCATTTAGAATAGACAGAATGTATATCTCCTTTCATTAATATTAAATGAACAGAAATGTTCTATATCCTAGGGTACAGAGAAAGGAATTACTGACCATTTTCATGAAGATTTAAGATTTTTGTGGAAATTTAACAGATGCTACATGGAAAGCAGAGGTGTTTGTAAAAGAATAAACTCTAAATGGAGTAAATAGCAGAGCCAAGCATTTCAGTGTTTTCTCCCCACTTTAATAGATTCACATGGCACTCATAGACACCAAACTGCAGTGACTACTCAAAGCAAAATAGTTTTCAAGCAAATTCCTTCAAGCTTTCAAGGAATTCTGCTAAAAAGAGTAAGAACATGGAGGACAATCAATGAGAAAATAAGAAAAATGGAGCAAAAATAAATGGAAAAAAAATGGGGATTATTAAACTGGAATTAGACAGAAAATGACGAATTTGGAAGGCAGTCAAAGATCCAGCATATATATAATTGATGTTTGAAGAGATTAGAAAATCTGAAACTGAAATAATTTTTTTCAATGGTCTAAGAGAAGAAAATATTCCTGAAATAAAACTGGACCAAAATCTATAGATTAAAATACTACATGATGTGCAAGGAGGGATGATACTAAATTAACAGTGCAGACAAGTCCCAATTAAGTTATCAGACTCTTGTGGGCATTAGGTCAAGAACATCAAGTCAACTAAGAGCATAAAAAATTATCAGGTTGACCTCTGGTTTTCTTATAGCCACACTCAGTGCTAGAAGACAGTGGTAAACTGCCTACAAAGTTCTGAGAGAAAGGAAGTGTGATTCAGTAATTTAATACTTGGCCAAGGTATCATGAAACTAGAAAGATCAAAGGTATACATCCTCATATATTCCAAAATTGGGGTAATATAGGAACCATGGACACTGCTTGGAGAAAATAATGACTTGAAAGTGAGTCTCAGCCAATTAAGACATGAATGAAGAAACCACAGTAAAAAGACTGATTCTGAGCATTGAATAAGTTTAAATATAGAATCAAGGCTAAATAACTTTGAGCAGAGCATATAAATGTTATAAACTATGGCAGTGTAGAAATATTATACCTAAAAAAAATGGAGAGACAAAGAAAGGAGGAGGCAGGAAAATAGTGTAAACATGCTGATCTCCTCTTCTTTCAGAGTTAGGGAGTCAGAAGATGAAATTTAAAGCAGATAAATATAGGCTTAAGTGTAATATGTTAAAGCACAAAATAACCTCTAGAGAAACTAAGAATAAGCATGTAAACAATACAAATTGGGTGGTGGAAAGGAAGGAAGAAAGATGGGAAGAATTATTAATATTACTTTTTCATCAATTATAGATAATAAATAATATTTAAAGGTGATAAATAATAAAAAGAAGTTACAGAATATTCTTAGGTCAACAACTTAAGAAAATCAACATTAAAAATGAAATAAAAACAGTACAGGCCAAGCAATAAGAGATATAAAAGAAATAAACAAATGAGCATTAAAAATAAAAATATCAGAAGCATAGTTCATAATGGCAAAAGACAAAAACATAGATGGTTCTCAAAAGGGAATTGGTTAAACTAACTTTTAAAATAGCCACATAATTGAATAGTGTACAATTATTTAAAGAATGAGATAGAGCTTTTGGGGAAACAACCTCCAAGGTATGTAGTCAAGGAAAAACAGCAAGGTGTCAGAGTACACAAGATTTTTCCACTTATGTAAATAAAAAAGATGTTCAGTGTACACACACACACTCTCAATGCAAACATAAATCCTTGTTTAAGTAGGGAAACGTTTGCAATTTTGCAGAAGAAAGTATTAATAGAGATATTTCTTTTTGGGTTAAAGCCTGGTGTTATAGAGTTGAAGAGGTCTAATTTTTTACTTGTTTTTGTACAATTCATTAGTACTTTGACAAAAATAAAATAAAACTAGTTCAAGAAAATGCATATGTATATTCACATATATATGCATATGTATACATATAATTATATAAATACACATTTCTTAACAGAGTTTAACAGACACATGTGTATAATTAAGGAAGCATCACAAACCAAAGGAATGAACAGTGAATTAGCCAATAAATTTTTACCAGTAAGAAAAAAAATCAAGTTAGATATCTCACCTCATGTAAAAAATAAATTCCAGAAGGATAAAAGATAAATATAAAAATTAAAACAAAACTAGAAAAAAACTGTAAAGAAATATTCAATTGATATTCAGTTGGTGAAGGATTTTCTAAATATTATAAAAGACAATAAAAAAGTGAAGAAGCATCTGTAACAATATGACAGTCAAAGGGGTTCATATGTTTAATACTTTAAAAGCCCTTATAAACTTATGGGAAAACATATTTATCTCAGAGAAAAATGGTCAATATAATAAAAATAGATAAATCTATATATTTTTATTGAGTACCAACTTTGGGAATTTAGAGGTGAGCTAAGAGCTGTCATGGACTTTATAGTCTAGTGAGGGAAGAACATACTAGAAATAGGTGGATTCTTACCTCATAATTAGTTGGTCAAAATGGGCAGAAGACCTAAATAGAGATTTCACCAAGGAAGACATACAGATGGCCAAGAGGCACATGAAAAGATGCTCATCACTAATTATTAGAGAAATGCAAATCAAAGCTACAGTGAGGTATCACCTCCCACCAGTCAGAATGGCCATTATCAAAAAATCTACAAACAATAAATGCTGGAGAGGATGTGGAGAAAAGGGAACACTTTTGCACTGTTGGTGGGAATGTAAATTGATACAGCCACTATGGAGAACAGTATGGAGGTTCCTTAAAAAACTAAAAAATATAACTACCATATGACCCAGCAATCCCACTACTGGGCATATACCCTGAGAAAACCAGAATTCCAAAGGACACATGTACCCCAATATTCATTGCAGAACTATTTACAATAGCCAGGACATGGAAACAACCTAAATGTCCAATGATAGATGAATGGATAAAGAAGATGTGGTACATATATGCAATGGAATATTACTCAGCCATAAAAAGGAATGAAATTGGGTCATTTGTAGAGATGCGGATGGACCTAGAGTCTGTCATACAGAGTGAAGTAAGCCAGAAAGAGAAAAACAAATATTGTATATTAAAGCATATATGTGGAATCTAGAAAAATGGTACAGATGAACCTATTCGTAGGGCAGGAATAGAGACGTAGACATAGAGAATGGACACGTGGACACAGGTGGGGAAAGGGAGGGTGGGATGAATTGGGAGATTAGGTTTGACATAAATACACTACCATGTGTAAAATAGATAGCTAGTGGGAACCTGCTGTATAGCACAGGGAGCCCAGCTCAGTGCTCTGTGATGACCTAGATGGGCGGGATGGGGGTGGGGGTGGGGGAGGTAGGTCCAGGAGGGAGGGGATACATGTATACATACAGCTGATTCCCTTCACTGTACAGCAGAAACTAACACAGCATTGTAAAGCAATTTTACTCCAGTAAAAAAAAAAAATTGACCTTTATAAAAGGAACCACAACTAGTTACTTTCTTTTATAAGCATTTAAAGCATTTTCAAGCCAGCTGCTACTCATTAACAATTGGGATATATTTTATAACATTAGTGGATATACAGACAGTATCAATGCATCCCTCAGTCTATGCTATGGGCTAGGCCATAGACGTGCATTATCTCATTTAGTCCTCACAACTCCAGGACATTGCTATTATTATTTCTCCCATTTTGCAAATGGGAAAACTGAGGGGCTTCAAGAGATTATGCAATTTATCCAGACTCACATATTCGGTAAAAGGCTAAGGCATGAATTAAGTCCTCTCTAACCACAAACTTCGTGCAACAAGGTAACAACATTTGTAAAGAGCACAATTTCTGAGAAACATATCTATGCTCCATAGACACAAGCTGGCTCTATATATCACACAAATGAATGCTTTTGCAGCATAGATAAACTAATTTACAATTTTTTACTTTCTATGATATACTTTCACTTAAAATGTGTGTGTGTGTGTGTGTGTCCATCTTTGTTGGTTTCATTTTGCCTCTGTTAACGTCATTACTGCTGCGGTTTGATTAAATGAAATGATTGCCCTTGAACTCCCTCTATACTCCAAGGCAGCAGAGCAGGAAGAAACATATAGCACCAGTGCCACAGCAGCACAATTCTTAGGCCTCCTCAAGCATTATGTGGCCGGGGTGGTGACTGCTATCAACAATTTTGGGACTCCTAATTTAGAGTAGTAGATTCATGGCCTTAAAATGCAAACCTGTGGCTCAGCCAGGCAGCCTCTCTCCTGTATTCAGGGTCCAGCTTTTCAGCACACAGCCTCTGCGTTTCCCTTCACATGACCACTGCACTCAGGAGAACGTGGACCAACTCAGCACACAAGGACAATAGGACAGGCGTTTGCTCTGTAAATAGCACACAGCATGATTACTAGAACAACTGACTTTGTATGAAGAGAAAGGAAGAAGAGGATGTGTGTGTGTGTGTGTGTGTGTGCATGCAAGTGCATGCTTTCCACGCACAAAACAGGAAATTATTCATTTTATGATCATTTACAAGACCTTGTATCCAATGCTTGACTAAATGATGACTTTCTGCAGTTGCAAATGTGTGAGCTTGAAAAATAGAATTTCACCTCAGCATCGCAGTATTTACACTGGAATTTTGTCCCAGCTAAAATCTGAAGTGCCCACAAATCTCATGACTGGGGGTCTGACATCTCTTTCTGGTTTGTTGAATTTATTTCTTCTGGACAGCTTTGCCGTGTATTTTTATTGTGTGAGGCTGTTCTACATTCTAGCAAATTTGTAGTTGATTACCCTAAGCTCATTCAGGACCAGTTTCCAGAGATGGTTTGTGTGACCTTGTGGAAGCAAGTGTAGGACAATGATTTTTCTTTGCAAACTCATTAAACCTTTTATTATACTTGTACTAAAAAAAAAAAAAAAAAGAGTTCATTTAGGGATTAAAAACTATGTCCTCTCCTGGAAAAGATATGAGGTCCTACTTTAGATAATGCTATTAAACATATCAACATGTCATCTTTCTTGGACATGCGGTACACTATGGCCCTTGAATCCTGATAAAAGTGTTACTACACTTATTTTTCATTATAACATATATGTGTGACTTTGTAGAACGTATTTTGCTTGAGAAATGGCCCCTTGTCATCCGTCCTGTTGTCAATCCTTTGCTGAATGTCATTGTGCCACAGACAATGTGCACCTTGCTATGAGGAAAAGGAGGGGATTGCTAGTTAGGATGACATCACCACAGCCAAGCTTCCTCCTTCCTCACCCTGCCCCTCAGCTGCTCAGCTCACCCGCCTGGATCAGAACGTTGCATTATAAGCAAATGCAGTGCTTTCCCACAGTCATCTTCTCATGCGCTGTGGCAAGAAAGCACAAAAGGAAGATGACACACACCCTGTTTCTGAGTAAGGAAGGGAGGGAGTCAATATTGATATTGTTCAAACATCAGAGAACATGAATAAGGACAGATTGTTGAAGACACCAGTCAGGAAATTCCAACTATTGTCTCTCATCAACCCAAACTCTGTAGCCCTTGAATACTGAGGTCATTCTCATGTTACCCCTGTTTAAAGTCCCTCAAAGGCTCCCTCACCCCCAGGATAAACGCGAAGGGCCTTCACATGGCACAGGAGGTCATCTGTGCCCCAGGACCAGCCCTGTGTTTCTTGTCACTCCTTGACCTTTTGTTCACTAAAGCGGAAGTAAGCTCTTCGAGGACCCCACGCACTCCAAGTTGTTTTCGCTCCTGGCCCTTTGCTTAGGTTCTCCCATCTGCCTAGAACTCCCTTCCCCACCTTCCCCTGGCTAGCATCTAATCCTGTAGTTCTTGCCCTCCCAAAAGACTTCCTCTCCTTCTCTTTGCTCCCATAATGCTTTGCATCTGGGTCTCTTTCTAGTTAGGTTAATTTATTACCTTCTCCTATTTATTCATGTGTTTCCCTGAAGCACTGTGAGCCCCTTGAACTATGAGACTGTGTCTTATTCATCTACCTATCGCGAAGCCCTGCAAAGACTCTCGCACATACTAAGAGCTAAATAAATATGGGTTGAATGAGTGAATTATCCTGAAAGGTTGACCTTGAAAGGGAAAAACTGAAACATATAAAATTAGCCTAATTATTTCTTTGCTTTGTTACCTTGAGCAAGTGACTTTTCCATCAAAGTCCTAATTTCCTCACCTTCACAATGGGCATAATGTGTGACAATTAAATAAGGAGATGCCTAGAAAGTGGCTTAGCCAAGTTCCTAACATGTAATAAGAATTAAATGAATGTTAGGTATTATTATTAACTAAATAATTAAAATGAAATCCATCCTTTGACTTCTAACATTTACATTTGTCAAGAGTTAAATTTTCAGAATTATTTGGTGTTTGTTCTTGGTGGGGAATTTTTTTTTTTTGGCCTCCTTTTGAGGATTATGTTGTGTCGTGTTATTCTTTTATCTGAATTATGCTGATCCTTTCCTCAATTTTTCTACTCTCGGTGTGAAAAGAAATAACCAGTAATTCAGGTGCCCAGTAATTCAGGGCTGGGTGACTCACACACATGTTGAGTCAGCAGGGACTCCAATTTAGAACCACATCAGCAGACATCATCCTCTGTAAATATTTAAAAAATTGATGGACGTGGCTGTTTTCACTATTCCAAATTACCGTATGTGTCTGTCACTCAAATCTGTTTCCATTCACAAATAAGTTTCATGATGTTCTTCTTGAAAAAAAGGAACCATGAATCTAAATTTCAAAATACATCAGTTTTAGTTGTTCTCACTCCCATCAAGGTTCAGCAAGAGAAGGGCAGGTTTATAATTTGGTGACGGAAGTAAATTCTACATGACCCCCTAGGTCAGCAATGCCTTAAAGCATGTTAAAAACTAAAGGTCAAATCTCCAAAAGTCAGAAGTTATTTTCCAAGGGCAGAAATCTTATTTTATTTCTTTTAAGACCACAAACATGCTGATTTCCCTAAAGGTCTTGGAGATTTGCTTGGATTGTAAGTAGAACTGGAAATAAAGTTAACTTTAGCACTCTACTAATTACAGACCACCCTGGTGCTTGAGGCAGGCAGCCGACTTCCAGTACCACAAATATGCCGTGCTCATTTCCATCTTCTTGCTCTGACTCACACTTTCTCCTTCCTCTATAACAACCTACTGCTCTCTTAGTTCATATCCTGGCTCTGCGGCTCATTAGCTCGGAAACCTTGGGAAATTTACTTAACTTTCCCTAAACCTCAATTTCCTCATCTATAAAATGGGGATAAAAATTGTATCCATCTCAGAGAGTTGTTATAATACATTAGACAATGATTTAATTTTAGCCCAATTTGTGGCATTACAGGGCACATACTTCATGACAAATAGAAGTATGCTGTTGTTATGGCCTATCTTACCCATCATTAAAGGCCCAGTTCACCCTATATCTCTCCCAGATAGTTACTCCATTCACTGTTCTCTCTCTTGTGTGGGTTTCATTCTTCACGTGTTTATACCATGGTAAGCACTCTTCATACTATGGTTCATGATAATATATATAACACATGATTACATATATTACATAACATATATATGCATGTACCACATGTGTTATATAGATATAACATAAATATTAAAAATTATAAAATAAATAAAATATATAATATGCAATAAATATATAAATAATAAAATATAATGATATATAATATAAAATAAAATAATATGAAGAAACAAGTATAAATTAGGATATTTAGCACTCTTCATACTATAGTACATGCCAATACTCAGTACTCCTTCCAGGCACAGAGGAGGATTACACATTCCCATCCCCTTGCTGTCCTGGATGGGGGGAACCCACATGAGTAGTTGTGGCCAATGAGTTGTGAATGGAAGCAACATATCACTTTCAGGCCAGGGCATTTAATTGCTGTTGAGAGACCCTCTAGAGCTCTTTGCTTCAGCCCTAGTCATTGGTCCTGGAAGCATCTGTTGAAATAAGGCCCCATTGAGTGACTACAATGAGTAGAATCCCCTGACATCTATGCTGTGTCTGTAGTTTAATGAGAAATCTTGTTTTAAGTTTCTGAGTCTGGGAAGGGAGGTTATTTGCTACTGCAGCTATTCTGATATAGATATAGATACAGATACAGATATAGATATACAGATATATGATGGTTTTATCATCTTGACTAGAATGTAAACTCTTTAAGGAGAAGGAGCAAAGTCTTACCCTTCTCTGCACCAGTCACAGAACTCAGTAAGTATCTTCTACTTAACTTGGGCCAACCTAATAGTTTCAATATTACAGCTGAGATCCAAATGGAGAACGCTCCCTGACATTAATTTCTAGTCATTAAAGTGGAAATGTGTTAAACTAGTCATCCAAAAAAAAAAAAAAAATACTCGAGTAGGACCCTAAAGCCAATAATCAGTTTTCTTTCACGGTAGACCCTGAGAGCAGCAGATGAAAAAATCTCAGAAACCAGGTTTAGCAGCTGTAAATAAGGCTGATGTAGGTCATGTGACTCAGAGAAGCATAGACTTAAGATCTTATTATCAGAAAAGAAGATTTAGGAGTGGTTTTAAGGATAAGATTGTTAAGACATAATTTTGTGAAGACATAATTTTGTGAAATCAGTTAGTCATGGGGACGTCTGCCCACGAAAATGACTATTTGCTTGTTCTTCCGATGATATTTCTGATGCCATTCAGGTTCCTACAAAATAATGTCATTTGGCCCAAAGAGACCATGGCTTTCCTGGAAAAAAAATGGCATGACTATTTATAGAGAAAGTAGAGCATTTTATATAACCCAGAGAAAAATCCACTTTGTTCTGCTGAATTATGTGCTAATGGTTAGCCTGGAAATGTCCAAACTTATCAAAAGCCAATCTTGAATGGGGATGAGAAGTCATATACCAAGACTTAGTGGGTGGATATCAGATATTTGCAAACAAGGTAAGAGAGGGTAGACAGCCAGATGACTGGGGACCGTCGAAGTTTCAAATGAAAAAGCACATGAATAAGGTTTTCCTCTAAAGGTTCCCACATTTTGCTGATAATCTGAATCAACAAGCACATTTTTAAGAATACAGATTACCAGGCAGCATCTCAGACTTACTTATTCAGAATCTCCCGGGATAAGGTGGAGGCTGAGAATAAGCATTATTAACGTTGCCAAGTTAAACTTGATGATTAGTTGGATCTAAGGACCTCAACTCTACTCAGTTTTCCTAGAAAAGAATCATTCCTTCTGCAGCTGGGGATGTTCTGGGTCCCAAAGTGAAAATCAAGGTGCTGCCCATCCTACAGAGAAAGGCACCTGGAAACCTGGGAGAATGAAGGGAAACTTTGGTAGGAACCATTCCAACTTTTCCTCCTGCCATTTGAGATTCAAGAACTAAAAGGAAGTTGGGGATCCAAGGAAATCTGGGTGGTTCCCAGCATAGGTTTTAATTACATAATTCTATTTCCAGGTGTTTTCCTGAGAGACAGAGCCTCCGTGTGGTTACTGACAAACCTGAGAATCCTTCAGCCTTCTGTGTTGTCATTTTACCTGCATCAAGAGGAACTCAAGGAAATGTAAATAATGTATATCTTTTCTTAAAAATCAGTGTAAATATTTCATAGACTGTACAGTAAATAATAAATACATTTGGAAAAAAACAGTATAAATATTTGATTATTTATAGAGCAACTGTTAAGCCTGGAATTACATATGAATGTTCCAAAAAATCCAGTAAATCCTAAATTACACACAAATGGTTTAAAAGTGACCCTGACACAGTCATGGGCACAGTTTTTTTAAATTCCTATGTTTGTTTCTTAGCCAGGGGAGTGTTAAATCAAAATGCCACAGTCTATAACAGCTTGCTTGTGAATCATCTGAAGTTTTGGTAACTCCCCAGTTCCTGTGCCTTCTGATGCTACTTGGCGAGCATCTTGAAATAATAAAACGCCCTCTGCCTATGAGAGAAATGCAGGCATACCACGCCATACAACTGCTGCTTTTCATGCAAAGAGTTTCCAATCCTGTAATGGTTGCTCACACAGAAACACTGGATAATAAACATCCAAAGCCTCTTACAAACCAAGCAGGTAAAATTTTCTTACACCCAACAGTGAGTCGAATCTCTGAGTAGGAAGCTTCAAACAGATAACTGTTTTTCTTTTCAGATTATCAGGGATGTGTTTCATATGCATAAAATAATCAATCCATCCTGCTAGCAGACTCCTGGTCTTTAATCTGTTCCTTTTCACATCTCTCTGCTCTTTTGGAATTATAGGGAATCCCCGTCCCCATGACCCACACAAGTTCGTCTATGTTCTCCTCCACTTCTATTATTTCCTGTCATGTATGCCCTCTGAGACTCAGTCCCAGCACTGCTCCCCTGGGAAATCATTCTCACTGAAACCTGCACATGCTTGTATGGCAGCATCAGTCCCCAGGAATAAAAATACTTGTTTATGTTATTTATTCACCACTAGATCCCAGAATCTAGAAGAGTGCCTGGCACTTAATCAACTTTAAAAATATTTGTTGAATGAATGAATGAATGCACGTGTGTCTCCCCTAGGGACCAGGGGTACAATTTTTATTCACTGTGTTCTCAGGGCCTGGTACAGTCCCTCACACAGAGTAGGTACTCAGTAAAGAGATGTTGGGTGGATAAATAGACTTTATTAGATAACGTGTCTGTATGTGGTGAGGACAAATGTGGCAAGTGAAAGAGAGAGAGAGGAAATAGGGGCTGTAACAAACTACAGCTTCACTCTTCTCATTGAAACATATCCTCGGGGAAGATTAGTAAGTATATGCTTTGCTGAAGGTTTATGAAGGGGATAAAGAGTATATTTTCTTCTAAAATAAATCCCCATAAGATTAAAAATAAATGTTCCTGGTTACACTCATACAGTATTATAGGGCACATACCTCTAAGAAGCCCAAAGCAACACCAAAGTTAGCACATTAATTTTTGCATCAAACTACCCCTGTGTGGTTGAGGGAGGCCATTTATTCACCTCATTTTCCCCTTGGAGGAAGCAAAGGCAAATTAAAGGAAAACATCTAATGATTTGCCCAGAGGCACACAAAGATGCAGCAGCAGTGGGTCCAGTTTCCTCTCCACGGCTCTTGAGAGCATATGGCTCAAAGAGTTTAGATGAGCAAGTCTGGCATTGAGAATCACCAACTCTCTACAATCCACCAAGCAGTAAAAGCTCACGGAGTCTGAGCACCATCTGTGACTTGACAGCGAAAGGTGTGCAAAAGAAAATGAGATATGGTCTCTGTCCTTGTGGAAGAATCTAGTTGAGGACATAAGACAAGACAAACACCCAGGAAACACTTAAACCCCAACACATCACATTAAATGGCAGGTGTAATTGAGTGGGAGAAATGATGTTTCATTTAAGGTTCTTTGATTGTCCGCAACAGTGACTGAAGCAGAAAAGATATATAATGCAAGGACAGGGAGAGCCTGAGAATAGGAAAGAAGGTTGCAGAAGCAGGAAGCCCCAAAGTGCCTTAGTGAAAGGAGCTGCTTCAAAGCTTAGCCCAGCCACCATTGCTGGAGTGAATGAACAACTGCCAACCATTTCTTTCTTTCTGTAATTCTGTTCAAGATTCAAAGTCCCAGTAGAGAGAGCCCAGTTGGCTGAGCGTAGTATAATACTGTCCCCTTGGCTGTACTGAAGTAATAATAGGAAGGATAAAAGTGGAAGAAGCCCCTAAGGACCTCTCAGCCTCTCATGTAGGAGGGCAGAGCCCTTTGATTTATCATTCTTCTGTGACCCTACCCAATAAGCAATCTCCCAAAATGGCACTGAGGTGCTGTTAGGAGGAAGGAAGGGCCATCAGAGGATGGCAAATGAGATTTACCAACAATTCCTGTGAAAGGAATTCAACAGAGGGGGAAATCCCTGGACATGAATCAACTTAGAATCATGGAAAAAAATGGGACTTGAGATTGGTCTAGAAGCACTTAATTAGATGGTGAGCATGTAAAATCAAGATGAAACCCACAACTAATGCTAACTAAAGAGGTGAGGACAGGAAAGGGTAAATATTACTGTCAAAAAATTAAACAAAGTCCACTGAAATTTAAAAAAAAATAATAAAATATATATTTTTTAAAAAACACAAGACTATTTAGCTAAAGGCAAGAGAACATACACCAGTGAAGAAATGTACCAAATTAGCAGAGAGGTTAAAAGTCAGGTGGTTTTAAGTTCTAGCAAAGATGTTAATAGTGGTTATGTTAAACTCGCTCTCTGGGCAGTGTTAAATGAGTCCATATATCTGTGCCATTTACACGACTGTTCAAACAGGACCTACTTTTCATGGGTGAAGAGTTTTCAGACAGGTTCAGGAAGGACTAGCATAAGGAAATTATTCAGGTTCACAGTTTTTTAACAGTTTTAGGTAGTTCTAAAAACGCACTGCATTCAATTTTGATATCTTTTAAGCAAGTAGTGAATTTTCCTTTTAGAGCACTTGGCTACAGTTGAAGTCACATGTTATAGTAATAATGCTATAATTTATACTTACATAATACTTTGCTTATTTTTTCACAAATGTTAAGTCAATTGAGCCTCTCAAAACTTCTATGCCATACCTACAACCTCTGTTTCTATTCTCATCTTACAGAAAGGAATTAAGCTCAGAGAGATAAATGACTTGTCCAAGATAACAGTCAGTGTCATCCAGCTGACTTCATACATTTATTTTTCCAAGTCATGTTTAATAACGAGGCAACAAAATATTGCACCCACGTAGCAACATTAGTAACCCATATTCTCCAAATCTTTTTAAGGATAATGATGACATTACTGTGATAAAAATAATAATAATAATAGTAACAGCTCTTTTAATAGAAAAAAGAGCCATGGAGAGGATACTTCATCAGTTAACTAATATTTACTCAGTACTTTGCGTTGTGCAAATTCTCCTCCAAGACAAGCCAGGCCCCGAGGAGCTAGACAAAGCCATCAGAGTTGGACTGGATGGAGAAACAGGGAAGAAGCAGGACTGGCCTGTGACAAGAGTTTTAGAAGAAAGGAATCCAAAGGACTCCAGGGCAAGGCTGGAGACTAGCAATGAACAGGCTATGGAACCAAATTTTCAGCCTGAGAAAGCAGAAAAGACAGGAAGAAACCAGAGAGTAACAATATAGAAGCCAGAGGCCCTAAACAAAATGATGGGGAAGGAGAGCTGGAGGATGAGGAGTTTCCCTGGGGCTTGCTGTAAAGCACCTACAGCCTCACCCCAGAGTGAGAGAGAGATGTTAAGTAAACAGGCTAAGCTAGCTCCCAGTTCTGCATGAAAGGAAGACAAAGAAAGCCTAAGAAATAATCCCCCTGAAAGAGTTCCTGATTAAGTTGCAAGGGTAAAACATAAACATTTGAAGATACATTTAATAGCATACGACAGGAAACCAATACGAAACAAAATAAGTTAATATGAGAATAGGCATTCAGGGAAGGAAGGGACCACTCTAGGCTAGGGCAGCCTCTGAAAATTTCACCCAGGAACAACACAGACCTTGAGAATGTGCTTGTGGCCCATATGTCTTGCCAATTTGCTTTGAAATGTAATTCAGACTTAGAGTTTACTTCTCAGTTTATCGCTTTTAGGGAGTGTAACCCTTGCACCCTATATTTATTTTTTCTCTTCCTACACTGGATGATTTCTCTGAAAGCCAGCCAAAGTATCCAATCAGTATGTCTTTGTTTTATCTCATTTCAAAGACTTATGTTGGGTGGCTCTGCTCTGTGCTTGGCACTAGACAAAGTGCTGGACTTAAGTGAATAAGGACAGAAATTAATAAGACACAGGTCCCTGTCCTCAAGAAACTCAATTATTCAGAAAATTCAGAAACATAAACTAAACTCTTAGAAGTCATGGTGGAAAAGGGTACAAAAGGAATCAGTATAAAAGCTCAGAGCAATGAATTCTAGCATTAGGGGAAAGAATTTTTTAATTCTTTTACTCAACAAATATTTTGAGTGCTGCCCAGTGCTGAGCGCTGTGAAGAAATCATCCCTTAATATGCCATAGTCCATTCTTAGAAATAGTTTACATTTTAAGTTGGGGAAGAAGTCGATCTGAGTGAGAACCAAGAAAAAACATTTTGGTCATCCTGAGACTTGGCATCAAAAGGATAGGTTGCAGAATGGATCTAATTTGGTATCATAGTGAAGGAGGACTAAGGAGTTAGTCTACATTCCCATTATCCCTCTCAAACCACATATGGTTCTTTTCCAAACTCAAGGATTTGCCACAAGCAAAGGTAGCAATCCTAAATATCTGTCACTTAAACAAGAATCCCTGTATTATTCATCAAAATGAACACTCATTACAGCAGGAAGAGTCTCTGCATCAGTGAGATGAGACCCAATTTGAAGAGGTGTCAGCCCTGCCTTGCACCACCTGTATGTGTTCTGGGGCAGGCAAAAGGGAGCTCAGAGCCGATGTCCTCATGGGAGCTGATGTAAAGGTCTATGGCTCCCCTTCCTGTAGACTGCTCTACGTTCTTAGCCTGTGCCAGACTCACAGCATTTCTGAAGAACTAAGAAACTGCCACTCAAATCATCTGTGGCCACTGACTATTATGTACCTGTCTTAGTTCATTCTGCTCTAACAAAATGCCACAGTCTGGGTAGCTAATAAACAATAGACATTTATTTCTCACAGTTCTGGAGGCTGGGAAGTCCAAGATCAAGGTGCAAACATGATTTTGTTCTGGTGAAGTCTCTCTTCTTGGTACATAGCTGGGGCCTTCTAGCTGTGTCCTCACAAGGTGGAAGGGGTGAGAGAGCTCTGTGTGTCTCTTTTATAAGGGCACTAATCCCATTCATGAGGGCTCAACCCTCATGACCTAATCACCCCAAAGACCACACCTACTAATACCATTACCTTTGGGGATTAGGATTTCAATATGTGAATTTGCGAGAAAACACAAATATTCAGACCATAGCTCTACCCCATAAGGTTATTGGGAAGATACATGAGGTAATAAATTACAGGGTTTAGAACTGCCTGCTACATAGGAAGCATCATGTAAGTAATAGTGGTGGTGGTAATATCAGTAGTCTCCCCAAATATGTCATATAATTGCTTTTCAAATTATTAGCAAGCCAGGAGAGAATGGGAAAATCAGTTAAATGACTGGACTTGAAACACGGAGAAAGTGTGTAATTACCAATTTTTTAAAACTCAGAATGATGCTCATCTCCCTGGTTATAAAAACAGTGTCGCCATGCCCTTCTAGTTTCATAGAATGGGATATGCCGTGTGTGTATATATTTGTGGATGTGTGTGTGTGAGTGCCAACTATGGTATAGTGAGGCCTATACCAATATCCCTGATGAACACAGATGCAAAAATCCTTTCAAATTATTAGAAAACCACATTCAACAATACATTAAAATGATCATACACCATGATCAAGTGGAATTTATTCCAGGGATCCAAGGATGGTTTAATGTCAATAAATGTGATTTGCCACATTAACAAAATGAAGGATAAAAATCATATGATCATCTCAATAGCTACAGGAAAAGTATTTGACAAAAATCAGCATCCATTTATGATAAAAACTCTCAATAAAATGGGTATATGGAGGACATACCTCAACATAATAAAGGCTATATATGACAAGCCCAGAACTAACAACATACTCAATAGTGAAAAGCCAAAAACTTTTCCTCTAAGATCAAGAGAACAAGAGAAGGGTGTCCATTCTCACCACTTTTATTCAAGATAGTATTGGAAGTCCTGGCCAGAGAAATTAGGTAAGACAAAGAAATAAAAGGCATCCAAATTGGAAAGGAAAAAGTAAAATTGTCACTATTTGCCGATGACATGATATTATATAGAGAGAACCTTAAAGACTACACACACACACACACAACTGTTAGAACTAATAAAGAAATTCAGTAAAGTTGCAAGATACAAAATCAATATACAAAAAAATCTGTTGTGTTTCTATACACTAATAATGAACTATTAGAAATAGAAATTAAGAAAACAATCTCATCTACAATTGAATCAAAAAGAATAAAATACCTAGAAATAAATTTAACCAAAGAGGTGAAAAACCTGTACACTGAAAACTATAAGATACTGATGAAAGAAACTGAAGAAGACACAAATAAATGGAAAAATACTTCCTGCTCATGGATTGGAAGAATTAAGGTTGTTAAAATGTCCATACTACCCAAAGCAATCTACAGATTCAATGCAATCCTATCAAAATTCCAATGGCAATTTTCACAGAAATAGAACAAACAATCCTAAAATTTGTATGAAACCACAAAAGACCCCAAATAGCAAAAGCAATCCTGAGAAAGAAAAACAGAGTTAGAAACATCTCACTCCCTGATTTCAAACTATCAGCTATAGTAATCAAAACAGTATGGTACTGGCACAAAAACAGGCACATAGATCAATGGAACAGAATAGACAGCCCAGAAATAAACCCATAAATATATGATCAATTAATGTACAACAAAGGAGCCAAGAATGTACAATGGGGAAAGGACAGTCTCTTCAGTAAATGGTGTTCGGAAAACTGGATAGCCACATGCAAAAGAATGAAACTACATCATTATCTTACACCATACACAAAAAGTAACTCAAAGTGGATTAAAGACTTAATGTAATATATACAATGGAATATTACTCAGCCATAAAAAGAAATGAAATTAAGTTATTTGTAGTGAGATGGATGGACCTAGAGTCTGTCCTGCAGAGTGAAGTAAGTCAGAAAGAGAAAAAAAACAAATACCGTATGCTAACACATATATATAGAATCTAAAAAAAAAAAAGGTTCTGAAGAACCTAGGGGCAAGACAGGAATAAAGATGCAGATGTAGAGAATGGACTTGAGGACACGGAGAGTGGGAAGGGTAGGCTGGAACAAAGTGAGAGAGTGGCATGGACATATATACACTACCAAATGTAAAATAGCTAGCTAGTGGGAAGCAGCCGCATAGCACAGGGAGATCAGCTCGGTGCTTTGTGACCACCTAGAGGGGTGGGATAGGGAGAGTGGGAGGGAGACGTGAGAGGGAGGAGATATGGGGATATATGTATATGTATAGCTGATTCACTTTGTTATACAACAGAAACTAACACACCATTTTAAAGCAATTATACTCCAATAAAGATGTTAAAAAAAAAAAAAGACTTAATGTAAGACCCGAAATCATAGAACTCCTAGGAAAAAACATAGGCACTAAGATCCTTGACATCAGTCTCCGATATGATTTTTTGGATTTGACACCAAAAGCAAAGGCAACAAAAGCTAAAACAAAAACAAAGAACAAAAAGCAAATGAGACTATATCAAACTAAAAACTTCTGCACAGCAAAGGAAATCATCAGCAAAATGAAAAGGCAATCAACTGAATGGGACAACATATTTGCAAATCATATACCTAATAAGTGGTTAATATTCAAAATATATATAAATAACTCATACAACTCAATTGTAAAAAAAAAAAAAAAACAATTCAATTTTAAAATGAGCAGAAGATCTGAATAGACATTTTTCCAAAGACGACATACAGATGGCCAAACAGACACATAAAAAGATGCTCAACATCACTCATCATCAGGGAAGTGCAAATCAAAACCACATGAGATATCACCTCACACCTGTCAGAATGTCCATTTTCAAAAAGAAATCTTGGCAAGCTTGTGGAGAAAAGGGAACCCTTGTGCACTGTTGGTGGGAATGTAAACCAGTGTAGGCACAATGGATAAAAAGCATGGAGTTTCCTCAGAAAGTTAAAAATAGAGCTACCTTATGATCCAGCAATCCCACTTCTGGGAGTTTATCAGAAGAAAATGAACACACTAATTTGAAAAGATATATTCACCATGTTTGTTGCAGCATTATTTACAACAGCCTAGATATGGAAACAACCTAAGTGCGCATCAATGGATAAATGGATAAAGAAAATGTGGTATGTAAATACAATGAGGTATTATTCAGCCACAAAAAAAAGAATGAAATCTTTCCATTTGCAATAACATGGATGGACCATGAGGGCAGTATGCTAAGTGAGATAAGTCAGATCAAGACAAATACCATGTGATCTCACTTATATGTGGAATTTAAAACAAAAACAAAAACCAACCTCACAGATACAGAGAGCAGACTGGTGGTTGCCAGAGGCACGGGGATAAGGAGGGGGCAAAATGGGTTCAGAGGGTTGAAAGGTACAAACTTCTAGTTATGAAATAAATAAGTTATGGGGATGTACTGTACAGCCATAGTTAACAATACTGTTTTGCATATTTGAAAGTTGCTAAGAGAGTAGATCTTAAAATTTCAAAAAAATTGTAACTATGTAAGGTGACAGATGTTAACTGGACTTATTGTGGTGATCATTTTGCAATGTATACAAATATTGCATCATTATGTTATACACATGAAACAAATATAACCTTATATGTCAATTATACATCAGTTTAATAAATAAGTAATAAACAAACAAACTGGGCCTATAGACAACTATAAAAGCAGCCTTCAAGTGTCTCTTTAAATATTATAGGCAGTTTTCAGTTTTCTCCAAAATGTGCATCATGCAATTCGTCTCTTCATTTCCCCCCTTCATTCTAATCTTTACCTAGGTCTTCTATGTTCCCCTCTTATTCTAAAATTCTAAAGTAGGGATGATATTTTGAGCATGTCTTCTGATATATTTGCCTTTTCAATAATCTGATTCCCCCCTCCTTACAACTATTTCATTGTTATCACCTAAAGAAAGAGGAGGGTGTAAACCCCAGCAAAAGTGGAGGCTATGATATAGGGGCAGCTCTTGTCAGATGAGAAGGGAAAATATAAAGCTCTTTCAACGCTGAGGAGAAGAACCCTGATAGGAGAGGGAGGAAGGGAGAAGCAAGAGGTCAGACTCAGGTAAAGGGTTTTGCTCCTCCCCACACCTTGGGTGGCTAGAAGTGGTGGAAGCTCCCAGACTGGATCTGGTGATCCTCACAGGGGAGGGGGCCTGTTTTTCAAACACTCTATAAAAAGACTAGCTTCTTGGAGAAGATAAGATATGTGCATGAAGCCATACGGGCGAGGTGGGTATCCACGCAGTTGTCTATGGCTGGGTGTGGCATCTGGGAGCCCAGAGATCTCAGCAAGTCCTGGTGGGAAGGCCTGCGAGGGGACTGTTGGGCCAGCATGAGATTACTGAGAGCATCCATGAGCCACGGCATGGACTGTTGTCTTCATCAACAGGAGCCAATGTGATAGCTCAAAACCAGGTAAGTCAAGTCACACCCTGGAGGCACTAGAACAGGATGCCAGTGATCAGAGGGAACAAAGGACCTCTCAGAGGAGTCAAGCAAGGACCCAGCAGCACTCTGTGCCACTGGGAAGACGGAGGGGAACAGGAGATATCTCACAGGGAAGAAAAATGCCTCTGATTGGAGGTTCGAACATTCAGATAGCTATTTGAAAGAAACAATTAGAAACGTCATAAATTGAGTCATCTTTAATTGATGAGATTAAGATTCCCCATTCCGCCATCAATGAAATGGAGAATGAGACTAACTATGGAAAATAAAGTTACATTTTTTTAACATATCTAGTTGAAACACTACATGTAGATAGCCCAGAGTTACAGTGACAGTGTATCTAGATGTTCTGAGGCAGCAAGTATTAATTACAAATAGCCTTCCATTGCCCACGTAATCCTGATTGTCATTTGGAAAATGAAGAGTATTATCCAGAGAACATCACCACTTCAGAAATGGTTAATTTTTTTAAGAAAATAATCATCATGTTCTTCTCAACTAGAAGGAAACATTGCTAAATATGTAGAAAATATAATGTAGGTTTCTCACAGTAAGTGAAACTTCCAAAAAAAATGTTACTCCTACTTGCTTTGGAGAAAGACAGTTTTTCTTTTGGCCTCCTTTCAAATAAAACGAAAATCTGCTTTACTACATATACAATATTCCCAACTTATGAAGGGAAGGCAAGCGCCCAATGTGAATATCCCAGCCAAAGAAAACTAGAAAGGGAGAAAATTACTATTAGGATCAAAAATTAAAATGTCCGTAAAAGCAAGGAGAACAGAATAGGTCATAAAATTACTATTTGGGGCACAAAGAAGTATATTAGAGGGCCCCATCCCTTTTTCTAGGCAAATACTACACCATCTCTGCTTCACACTCCTCAAATTTTTCCCAAATTTCAGAGAAATCTGGCTTCTTTCCAGCCTGGGAATAAGTCTACTAATTTTACTATAGTACACAACTCTGGAGATAGAGAAAAAAATAAATAACCTATTTACCTTAGGTCAGCATGAAAACTCAAAATTAATATTGTAAAAAAATAGCAAACACATGACAAAAGATAATTTCCCCTTATAATGGAAAATATACAAAATAAAGTAAAACAGAGGTGTTATTTTACAGTTCTGAAACCAAGGGGTAAATATCTTTGATGATAATACGCAATTCTAATGAGGCTTCAGTGATGCTGGTATACTCTCTGCTGCTGGCCTACAGCCTTTCGGTAAGCAATATGGTGATACATAACCAGACCACAGAGATGTCCCCAGTCTCTGAACAACAACACTACCATCTAAGTTCTGAGAATTAACCTAAAAAAGGAATTCAGGAAAAGCAAATAGCTACGTGCACAAAGATATTTACCGAAGTCTTGTCTATTCCATCAAACCAAACAACAAAAAACTCAAAAACTGGAAACAACTAAATGTCCAAAATAGGTTTATGATCCATTAACATAGTATAATATTCTGCTAATTTGAAAGTACATACAATGCAAACCATCTGAAAACACGGGGCTATGTTCACTGTGTAATGTTAAATGGAAAAATAAGATATCAATTTTTAGTGCCCACCCACTGTCACAAATATGTTGAAAATGTTTGCTTGCAATACGAAAATAATAAAACTAGTTTTATTCTGATAGTGGGGTTCCATTTTTTCTTCCTTAAAACTCCTTGATTTTATTTTTGGGATTGTAACAAACGAGCTATTCTGTCTCTTCAAATGTGTATGTTTTAAGAAAGTCTTTTCAAGAGTCAGTGTGGCTCTGATATAAATCCAGATGGTAAAATTACAATGTATTTAAAGAATTCTCTTCCATGCAGACAATTTAGAGATTAAAAAATAAAAGGAAATTAAAAGGCTAAGGTGAGGAATAGCTTCTGGGAGAAATCTGTCTCACCAATAACCATTTCTTCAGCAAAGAGAAGAAAAACACGGGGAATCCAGGTGAGAAAATTTTCAAATTTTGTTTCAGTTTTTCCTTTCTGAAAATTTCTCTTTTTAAACTATGAAGTCAGAGACAAAACAAAAATAAAACAAAACAAAAAACAAGCAACTAAACAAACAAAAAACCCAAAAAGCAAAAAACTCTCTTTGGCTAGTTATTCTATGGAGCTAACTGCCAAATACTAGCAGAAAAGAAAACAGCAGCTTTGACAAGCTTCTCACACCTAAGAAATTAATGCCCGCACCAAAAGTACCCGTAGGAGCTTTCAAACTTAAAGCTAAAAGTGACTTGCGGGTAGCCATGCATTGGACAGTGCCCAGCATTTGAAGATTAAAGTGTTTTCTAGGGAGAGAATGGAAACCAAACTCAATTAAGTAGAGATGGATAGCAAATTGAATTTAGTGCTCAAAGGTACATTATACTTGGAGTTGTATTTCTTTAAAAAGTCAGCATGGTAGAGCAGGAAAGGCACTAAACAGGCATGAGAAAACTGGGTGCTAATCATGGCTCTGCTACTAGCTACCTGATGGCTTTAGAGAGGAAAAACCACAAGTTTGCTTGTCCTTGTTTTTTGTTTTTTTATTTTTTTACCTATAAATTGATGGAATTAGGTTAGATTGCCCAGGTCTGCTTATAGGACAGAGCCATCCTGGGGTTGTAGATCATACCAAAAAGGGTTGTTGTCATCAAATGAATGTTTCAGGGAGAATGAATTTTTCACGGTCCATTGCCCACGCTCTCCAGCCCAAAACCAGCGGAAGACACCTATATTCAACAGAGTTAGGTTTATTGGCTCATTGCAGTGAGGGAGACACCACCCTAACGAGAACCATGGGACAAGCATCTAATGAAAAGGTTTTACGATGAGCTTGTATTAAGATTTGAACTTACAGGTAATGTTAAGGAAGGCTCGAGGAAACATGGCTTTGTTTTGAATTGGGTACTGTCAGAAAGCAGAAGCAATTCTATCATTGGGTAGTATCTTAATAATTTTTCTCTAGTAGACAGGAGGAACAGAGTGAGACTAAAGCTATAATTGGTAAAGCAGCCGCAGGCACTCATGTCAGCCCAGAAAGCAGAAGGTTGGCCATTTTGGCTTGGCTATGGCTCTTGTTTTTGACTGTGGGCAGACAAGTTTACACAGTGGTTTTGTTTTTGTCTTGCTCCATCCATGATCAGAGAGTGGTATTGTCTGATACTGATATTCTGTGAAATTGTTTATGTCCAACAGAACTCCATGGTCTAGCTGTTAGAGCCAGACAGCTTCAAGCTGACAGCAGTCAGGGGCTACACTTTTCTTTCTCACCATGAAGAAAATAATTAACTCCAGGGATAAGTAATTAGCTCAGAAGCAAGAAAAGGAGGCCCCAGGCTGGCAGCTATTGAAAGGCAAAGAGTCAATCCATAAGGCAAAATTCTAGGAAAATGAGCCAGAAAACAAGTAAAAGGTATTGACCTGGGAAAAAAAAAGACAAAAACTTACGAGCAGGTGACACAGGATAGCTGTGGAACTAACTCCTGGAATGCAGAGCTTCCACAAGGCTACTCCTTTTTATGTACAGGCCTTCAGAGTTCATTGCTAGGGCAGATTTTTAAAGAAACTAAGCTAGGCCAGGCATAGTAATATCTCAAGTATTTCCCAGCTCTATAATTTTATGAAACCTTGCTCCAAATGGTATTTTGTCTTAAACACAAAACTGATTTGTGTTTAAAATAACAACTGTTGGTCCATTTTATTGTTAATTTTATTAAAAATGGAATTAAGCCACTAGATGATGTGCTTTATTCAATTTCTCCATCACCTATGCATGGATCAGGGGAACTACCATTTACTCTTTGAAAGATCAAAAGTATAGAATAATATTTAGGAGGAAATAGGCTTATACAGGTGGGAAGAATATGCATTTCAGATTATATGGAACTTTTCTGGTTTCGGAGAGTAAGTCCCATTTCTCAGATGGTGTATCGGCTCATACTAGAGCGTGTACTCATGTTTTTGTTTTTGTTTTTTAAATGTCCCTATATCAAAAAAACTTGTCTTGCCAATGCAGATCTATTCAGTGATGCTAAAATCTACAGTCCATAATGGTTAATTGGTTACACATTCTGGTAAGCATCTGTGCAATAGGAGTTTGGATAATACTGAAGTGTTTAAACAGCACATGTGAGGCACACAGGATGCTATATCTCGGGATTTCCTGGGGTGCACACTCAGAACAGGATGGGTATTAGATCTTACACAGGGTTACCAGGATCCGAGAAGGCCCCAAACCAATTTCTGGAAGTTACTGCAGTATTCATGGGCTGCAGAATGATAAAATAGTGATTCTGGTGTTAGTGCCAGTAATTGACTTTGCAGCGTCAGAGGCAGGGCACCCCCTAAAGAGGACATCAATAACTTGGTTCCTCTAGGGGAAGTCTTGCTGATTCCTGGGTGGATCCATGACCTTTGGCAGATGAAGCAGTATTTGAATATACCAAATCAGGAAAATGAAAACAATAAAAGAAAAGCAATTTGCTAAATGAAATCTACATGAACTGAACTTCCTGCAACAGTTCATCAGAACCTATGAGGATCACACAGGGGTTTTTTTAACAACCTCCACAACTCCAGAAGATCCTGTAATGCCCTCTTTTATAAAACAAAAACAAACAAACAAACAAGAACCAAAAAAACTTGCTTCTTGAAAATATGTACCAGAAGGAGTAAATAGAAATGAACTCGGCCCCCACCCATTTCAGCCTTTCAGGTCTTTGTTCCTGGTCTCTGCTTTAGGATGTGTGTGTGTGTGTGTGTGTGTGTGTGTGTGTGTGTGTTTATGTATGTTTATAATCTTATACCCATTGTAATATTTATCTGTTAACAACAAAAAAAAGAATATTTTCTCTTCTCAGAAAAAACTTCCATAAGACCTTTTCTGAACAGTCTTAGTGGAAAGAACAAATCATGCAATTATGGACCAGCTAGATTTTTTTTTTTTCTTTTTTTTTTACAGGTTCTTATTAGGCATCAATTTTATACACATCAGTGTATACATGTCAATCCCAATCGCCCAATTCAGCACACCACCATCCCCACCTCACCGCAGTTTTCCCCCCTTGGTGTCCATATGTCCATTCTCTACATCTGTGTCTCAACTTCTGCCCTGCAAACTGGCTCATCTGTACCATTTTTCTAGGTTCCACATACATGCATTAATATACGATATTTGTTTTTCTCTTTCTGACTTACTTCACTCTGTATGACAGTCTCTAGATCCATCCACGTCTCAACAAATGACTCAATTTCGTTCCTTTTTATGGCTGAGTAATATTCCATTGTATATATGTACCACAACTTCTTTATCCATTCGTCTGTTGATGGGCATTTAGGTTGCTTCCATGACCTGGCTATTGTAAATAGTGCTGCAATGAACATTCGGGTGCATGTGTCTTTTTGAATTACGGTTTTCTCTGGGTATATGCCCAGTAGTCAGCTAGATTTTCTTAGGATTCAGGTTCCACTTTTATTTGTACCTCAAAAGGAACCCTGAGATTCATCCTGTCTCCCCAGTGATGGGAACATTGACCTTTGTGAAAATTGCCCAAGTTTGAAGGAGCTCAGAGGGTTAATGTGGGGCTCTTGGAGGATGCTTGTTTATACTGCATGACCTGTATCCAAGGTTGTATTCCTTTTTAAATTGGGATGTGACACCATGACCATGGTCACCTCAATTGAGAAGCTCACACAGGTCACTGTTTCAGGCAGTGGTTCTCACACTTTGCTACATGTTAGAACCACCAGAAGGCTGTTAATAATCCTCATGGCAGGCCCTGCACCAAAGCCTTTAAACCAAAATCTCTGCTACTGGACCCTGACATCAGTACCTTTAAAAGCTCCCCAGATAATTCTAATGTGCCAACAAGCCTGAGAACCACTAAAGGAAAAAAAAAAACAAATTAAAAAACTAAGGTCAGTAAACATTTCATTACTAAGACTTGGTCAGAATGGAGCCAAACCAATCCCCAATGACTTTGTAGAGCCAGTCACTCCCAAGAACTAGGGAGAAGATAAAAGGACCCTCTGCAGCTTGAGTAGAGGCCCATTTACTGCTATAATGTGTTTGTGCAGGATGCCATAGTCTGTCATGAGGGTGGAGCAGGGTTGAGTGACTCTTTCTCACCAAGCGTAAAAAAAAGAGAACACTCTGAGAGAAAATGTAAGGTTGGGGGGGATCCCTCTAAGTCTCTCTGCACCCGAGTAGAAATAATTTCAATCTCCTTGGACTACAATTGATCAAGACCCGAAAAAACCTCCTTTGGGGTATGAGACAGAGTCCGAGATTACGAAACTGTTTTTCCAGTTTTTCTGGGTCCTCCCAAGCATTCACCCACCTTTGCTGACACGGTTTACATGCTTTCCTTGGGTACCAGACACCTGGGAGCCAAGTCCCGGTGACAAACAAGCTTTGACTTCAGAGAACCAGGTGCGTGGATGCCGCCAGGATGCAGAAATGGGTGGCTGCTATTTTCTCTGACATCCAAAGAAATGTTTTACCATGCATTCCAGCCAGCTGGTAAAAGGCAATTTGTAGTTAGGTATTCTGCTCAGCATTAAACTTATCCACATAATCAAAGGAAAGTTGCTAACAAATTTGCTTTAATACCTTGCTAGTTAGTGACAAACCCGAAGTCTGTAGAATCTTATACCAAATGACCCTAGTTAATAGAGTCTAGTTAATAGGGTCCATATCTACTTTTCAGTGTTTTGAGGCTCTCCCCTTCCCGTTTGCATGATATAAGCATCAAATGGGTTTTACGAAGCCATTCGTCCAGTGATGGAGATGCAGGTTACTTCCAGCTCTTGCTACCGCAGATAGCAAACAGGAAGCATCCCTGTGCTTCTCTCCTGTGAAGTTCTGCAAGAGTTTCTGGGGTGTCCAGTCAGGAGTGAAACTTCTGAGGTGTAAGGTAATCATACAGTTAAGTTTACGAATCATTGACAGTTTACTCTGCAGGAACGCTAGACCAGTTTACGCTCCTACCAATGGTGCCTGAGTATGAACAGTGCTGTACAGGCTCAGTGACCAAGAGAAAATGAGTAACTAAAAATAACTTAGTCTCTTATTCTTTAATTGCCATGGTTCTACCTAATTCTCTTTTAGCTTAAGCCAACTTTCTTAAGAAATGTTGCAATTATTTTTATTCTTACTTAAAATAGATTGATTAGGTATTACATCGGCTAGTTAATACCACATTCCAAATCCCAGTTATGATTTTCCACATGACTTCATTCTGTGCATAACTCATCACGTATAAAAGCTACCATGTGTATTTTTGTTTTCTATATAACAATAACTCAAAATTAATACAAAAGTTAAAGTATACCTATCCTTACAAAGTATAGACAAATACACCCCTTGGCAATAGTGCTCTGCTCAAGGAACCACCTTAAGAAATGTCAGTTCCACTCAAAAGCATGTTGGAGTTTAAAAGGGTTCTGGGGGCAGGGGCAGGGGAGAAGAAAGAATGGAGAGAAACTATACCCAACATTCAAACCACCAAGAATGTGCTGGCCAGATTCAGACTGTTGCCAGGAAAAGATTTTTATAATTTCTTTTCCATAATTTAGCCTAGCTGGATAATTACATTTAGAAAAATAAGAAAGTAACCACAGATGTATATGTAATAGACTTAAAAAATGTAGATATATCTCTCATGGAAATAAAAGAGGCAATAGCAGGCTCTCGTTATCAACTTTAGAACTAAAGTTGTACTCACTCCAACCAAAAGAACAATTAAAATCAGCCAGGAAGGCACAGAATGCCAATCTTATCCACTTGTCACTTCAGCAAGCTAGCTTGACAGTTGTGCACCCACTCTCATTGAAAATTAAACACATTTCTAAGGAACAGATCAACCTCGACAGGTGTGGGTAGCAAAGTTTTTCTCTCCAAACCAGTTTCACCCAACCCAGAGTTGAGAACTTTGTTTTAGGCAGCAGTGTTGGCTAAAACCATTCTTGGTTCTCCATAAATAGATGAAAATGTCTAGGAAGGCAGCATGTTAAAAATAAAAAGGACACAGGCTTTGGGGCCACCTGGGTGACAGTTGCACTAGTTATGTGATCCTGGGAAAGTTACTTAACTTCTCCTCCTGGAGGTTGCAAAGGAGACTCTGTTTCCTTGCTTTTTCCAGCTTCTAGAGGCCACCTGTATTCCTTGGCTTATGTAATCATATCACTCTGACCTCTGCTACTGTCATCTTATCTCCTTCTCTTACCCAGATCTTCTTGCCCCACCTCTTTTACTTATAAACACCTTTGTGATTACATTAGGCCCACACAGATAATCCAAAACAATCTCCCCATCTCAAGATTCTTAATCTATTCATATCTGCTAAATCCCCTTTGACATATATTCATAGATATCAGGACCTGGGCATCTTTGGGGGTCACTATCCTGCCAGCCACATTAATTATATGACATTTGGCAAGGTGCAATCTTGGTGGACCTCAGTTTCTTTATCTGTCAAATGGGAATTTTTAGTTATGTCGAGGATTAAATCAAATAATGACTGTGGAGTACTCAGTCAAGGGTCCACTTACAGAGCAAGTGTTCCATAATTGCAACCCATAATAACACTAAGAACAAAAACAAAACAACAACAGCAAGAATGATGCAAGCAGCCTGAGAGTTTTAAAATTTAAATTGTTTTAATTTTTCCATTGCCTATGCTTGAGAGACATCTTTATGATCATATTGAAACAATATGTCACTTGACTTTTTAAAGCTATGATCAGAACAGGAGTTTATAAGACAGAAGGATTACTTAGAGCATTTGCAGTAGGTTAAAAAGAGTGTCTAATAGAACAGATTGAGTGAACCATACCTTTCAAAAGAAAGATCAAAATATGCCATAGACAATAGATCTCAAAAGCCTTAAAACTGCATATTTCCAAGACCCCAATAGCAAACATCCAGGAGTACCTCCAAAGGATATGCGCCAAGATTCAGCTACATGGGTGCTTGCAACGGCATTGTTTATAAAAGGAAAAAAGTGTGAAAACCTAATTGTTTTACAGTAGGAAACTCTTTTAATAAATCAAACCTATATTTGTTTTTTTTTTAAGGAAGAAGAAGAAAAGAGAGAAGAAACATACGAAAATGTTAAAAGTTTTGAGTAATGGTAGATTACGAGTAATTTTTACTTTTTTCCATTTGCTTACCTTTATATTCTAAAATTTCCACCGTTTTCTACTTTGTAATAGGCCAAATCCAGTCTCATTTGTTTGTCTGTAGAGTTTGTTGGTTTGACATTGCAACATGGAATGAACAAGTTCAGTTAGGACTCTGCCTGGCCTGCCCACAGATGAGCCAGTTGGTTGTTGAACCTGAAGAGGTAAGAGGTAGAGCTTTCCTGGTTCTCAGGGGTCCATGAGCTACATTTAAGCCAGACATAAGCAAGCAGTAGCCACAGAAAGGCTGGAGAGGATCTGGATAATCAAAAAGGCTAAAAAAATTTTTTTTTAATCCTGAGTTGAGTGCAGATCGAACTTGAGTAGTTAGATAGAGGCATCTAAAATAAAGGGGTCTCTCAATAAAAGCCTATTTATTCTATGTCATGTCATTTTTTGATATTAGCATTCATTCTCCACTTCTGCATTTACACATGTAAACCGTACCTTCTGTTGCATCAAAAGCATTGACCTGAGATTCTATCAGGGACGTGGTAAGCAGTGGCACAGAGGATAAAGGGGAAAGATTTTTCTGATGTTATAGTCCAACAAAAGCCCTGCCAATAATATGATCTTCATGCAGCACCTCAAGTAACTACAACTGTGCCCTAGACTTGCTATTCCATTAATTAACTATGTGACCTTGAGCAGATCAATTATCCTCTCAGAATTTATTTTCGGAGAAGATCAAACTAGAATTAATGGTTTTCTAACTATTACTCTTGGCAACAACAGGGGGATAAAGCAAGGGATAAATGGAAAAATCCTCACCCCTTCTGGAGTGATTATAATTTTTATCTCTTTTATTCATCTACATTTCCTCATAAGATTTCATTTAAAGAAACGGTTCCACTGTCTTTATAAAACAATTTGAAAAATCCCTTGACTAGATGACTTCTAACTCATTGCGCAACTATAACCATCTACCTAGAAGGACCTCAGGTGGTGGCCAAAATTCAGAAACAAAAGACTTAGGGACCAGATGCCTGAATCTTGAGGACAAAGGTGTTGGCCACATAACACAGGACAAAAGCAAGTGAGTACCCATTTGGAAGCTAGGAAGCCAGTGAATCTGGTTCTACAGCCTGTCTTTCCACTTTTCCAGGTAAACTCCTACTACCCATGTTTCTTAAGTGCTGGATTTGCTTTATTGTGGTTATATAGACCAGGCCAAATGGGGCAAATACTAGATTGTAACTATACCCCCAAAGCTTGAAAGAGAAAAGGACTGGAGCACATACATATTTCCATCCCACTATCACTTCTCATTTAGTTAATTACCAAGAGTACGGGGAAGAAAGTGCCAAAGATGGGCAGGAAAGGGTCTTTATTTGCTTAGATATATTGATGAAAATAAAAGCCAGCACTCATCCTTATTACCCTTCTTTTCCACCCTCGGTACACCTACCCCACCACCACCATATTTACAATAATGGCTTGCATTTCTTTAGCGCCCCCTATGGGCCAAGTGTGGTACTAAATGCTCTCCATACAAAAAATTTCATTTGATTCTCACCAAGCTTACTAGGTATGATTAACCCGTTTCAAAGATGACGAAAGCAAAACTCAAGAAATGTAACTAACTTGCTCAGGATCTCTGAACTAGTCATAAAAGTGTACAGAACTCCTACCTTGACATTCTTAGCTGCAAAGCCTGTTCTCACAATGTGGATAGATCTTACAGTTTACTGCAGGAGCCACTAATTGTGTAAGACTAGGGAATCCACACAGTAGTCAAATAGCTACTAATTTGCTCCCACTAGCTAATTATTCTTTATAGCAAATACATTTTAAGTAATAACAGAGCACATAATTTCTTTCTTCAAAATGTCTTCTGAAGGTCATGACTTTTAGCAGAAGTAACTATTTTCTGTTTTGGTCTGGCTTTAATTTGGGTAATAGTCTGATTGAATATAGATATTTATGACATTTATTAAAAGCTTTTATTACTAATTTTGCCCAGAAAAAAATCTAATGGAGATGTATTGGAGAATTTCCATAAAATTAATGTCCAGACTTAATGGATGTCTAAGGTATCATTATTAACGGGAATGTTCCATATACTAGGATCCTTTGATTAGAGATTAGATACAGTTAGATCAGAATGTATTTAAAACTGGACACATGCCAAAGTATCCAGAAATTCAATTTAAACACATTCTAGAGGCTAATGCTTTATTTAGGTTGTGTCTTTATAATGTTAAATGAAAAGCTGCAGTTACAAAAAATCAATTGATTTGGTCAGCTGCTGGATGACCAGAAGATCACATCATGCTCAGTTAGACTCTCACTGAGGCCTACATGAAGCCAGTCGGTTGAATCAACATGAATTCTCCATCTGTAGAAACTGACCACCACTCTTCCAGAAGGATATTCTTACTGGACCAGCAGCCCTTGATTGACCCAGTCTGGACTGATGGACTCAGTGATATTTTCTGTCTCTCCCAAGACCTCAAACCCACAACTGTGACTCTCAGCAATGAGGGGAAATCCCAGGGCTCCTGCTTCCATCCTGCAAAAGGCATATCAAAAACTCAGCAGGTAGAGACATCTTCATGCTACACCTTCCACCAAGATTGAAATCCTGAGAGGTCATCCCCCTTCCCAGATTGAGAATCCCCCATTTACAGCTGACTTTAACTGAAAAGAGTCACATGGATATGTTTTAGCTTTAGTTCCTTCTGAGGAGTCCTAAACCATGCTCAACACTCTTAAGCAACTAAAAACATTTTGAATGTAGCTGGAAATATCAAAGGGAGGATCTCAGGATTTCTGACCCAGTTAGGAACAGGATTCCGTTTTAGTCCTCTGACTACATGCAGGTCATGTTCTGGGTTGGTGGGCATCCCTAGAAACTTTTATAAGCATTGCAGAAGGCAAGCCACTATATCCCAGGGTCAGTAGTGATTCTGCTTTTGCTAAAATGCCCTGAAGACTCTCATTTTTCAGATCTTGGTTTCTTATCTTCCTAGACCCAGAAGCAGCAAACCAGTGGCTCACAAATATACTTGGTTTTGCTTCTTGAAGCAGTGGACCAAACAACGTCTAAAATAAATCAACAAAAAAATTGAATCAGTTGCTAGTTTTCAAAAATTATGAGAATTCATAGAAAATGTGGAGTCCCAGCTTCTCTGAAAAATTCAGGATAGTACCACTAGGCATATTCCTCAAGGCTGCAGAAGCACTCAGTTTACTGTTGCCACCCTTCTCCTTTGTCTCCAGAGGCTTAAGGTCAGATCAAATCCACTTAGCTTACTTGGCTTGTTACTATTACCTGCTGGCCCTTGTTAGCATGTGATTTTGCAACTCCACCCCAAACTGAAGAAGCTGGATGCAATCTCGGAGACCATCTTCTCCAACTACCTTCTTCTATAAATGAGAATTGGAGATCCAGAGAAGAGAACTAACTTGCCCCAAACTACACATCTTACTAGTGGCAGAGCTGGGAGTAGATCCCAGATTTTCCCTTAATCCATCGATTTCACCTCCAAATAAAATCAACCCTAACTGACACTCTAGCCATTAACATGAAAAACAGCTAGAATGTATTGAGCCCTTACTATAAATCTGGCTGGCACTGTGCTAATCTCCATAAACAAGAACTTGCCTCTCTGACCCACAATACTTGCTCAAATACCTACATATTTGCAGGCCTCCCTCCTGACTTCTCCAGCCAGCCCTCCCCGTTGCTGCAGAATCTTGTAGTTTGGTCTGTGGAATAAAAATGAAAACTGTCTCTATGCCTCATAGAAGACAATTCCGCTCTCTCCGATGGGAAACGCAGGCCCCTTCCCCTTGGGCCTACATCCAGTCAATGTGCTGATGGATGCAGAGACACCAGCTCAGTAACTGGAAGAACCTGTGAACAATTTGAATAGAAGAGGGTGCCTGATTACATCCTAACCAGAAGAGAGCTTTTCTTTTTGCCCAGGAAGTAGACAGAGTTCCAATGCCCTCCTTGTGATGAGACCAGCTGATCACCAGTGGAGAGAAACCCCCTGGACCCTCAGCTGACAGCTGCTGGAAGCCCCCAAAGCAATTGCTGAGCCTGCAGACTGCAGATGCCCTGGTTATTAGCACTCTTGGAATGGGAGCCAAAGCCAGACACATGGAAAGAGGGGGCAAAATGGGTCTTCAGTCAAGTTACAGTCGTCTGCACAAACCATGAATTGCCTCACCCAACTGAAACACCTCTGTAGTAACAGTTACATGAACATGCAAAGTGCATCAGAAAAAGAAGTCACCTGACTAGTTACCTGGTTCAAAACAGACTCCAAGAAACAGTTTATCTTCAAAATCATTGATTCATTAATTAATTCATCAATCATTCAAAAACAAACAAGGAGTGAGTACCTAGAATGCTCCAGGCACATGTCTATCCACTAAACACCCCAAGTTCTTTAATAAATCTGCATGGATCCATTATCCTTTAAGTTAATATTTTTAAACTTTCCAAAAATGTTTACCTGGGTGGAAACAGCTTAGGCCTTGGGATTATACAGGCTTATATTTTATTTCAATTTGAGTGCTGGGGTTTTTTTTCCAACCATTCTCCAGTCCTATGACATTTATTCTCTGCCATCCTCTGTAAGGTTCAGTTTCTTTAAGCAGTCCTGTGAGGTGGCAGAATTATAACTTTACATCTTTGCATTGTCCTGAGATTAAGCCAGATCTTTTGTAAAAAGCCTACACAGTGCTTCATACACAGAGAAGTACTCAATCTATAGAGGCTTTGATTTTAATCTATTACATTACTAAACATTAGTTTTAAAATTAGATCCCCACGCCCAGAAAGGAAGAATCAGCCATATTTTCTTTAAATGTATATGTTAATAAAGTATTAGTATTCACCTGTTTCACTGAAGGCAGAATATTTGTGAAGCTTCAATAGAAGCTATGTAACACAAGGCATGCCAAGAAAAAATGTTTGATTTTACTTTCTATTTTATGATTGTTAACAATTACATATTAGAGAAAACAATACAATGTAACACAAAGAAGCACTTGACACTGAGAAAAAAAAAATCCTTAAAAGTAAGAGTCAGGGCTTCCCTGGTGGCACAGTAGTTGAGAATCTGCCTGCCAATGCAGGGGACACGGGTTCAAGCCCTGGTCTGGGAAGATCCCACATGCCGCGGAGCAACTAGGCCCGTGAGCCACAACTACTGAGCCTGCGCGTCTGGAGCCTGTGCTCCGCAACAAGAGAGGCCACGATAGTGAGAGGCCCGCGCACCGTGATGAAGAGTGGCCCCCCTTTGCCGCAACTAGAGAAAGCCCTCGCACAAAAACGAAGACCCAACACAGCCAAAAATAAATAAATAAATAAAAGTAACTGGATGGGTGGTGGAGTTAAAAATTAAAACAAAACAAAACAAAAAAAGCAAGAGTAATGGGAAAATAATTTAAAGATTTCTAGAGGATGGTTCTTCCCTGGTGGTGCACGGGTTAAGAATCTGCCTGCCAATGCAGGGGACACAGGCTCGGTCCCTGGTCCCAGAAGATCCCACATGTCGTGGAGCAACTAACCCCGTGCACCACAATCACTGAGCCTGTGCTCTAGAGACCGCAAGCCACAACTACTGAAACCCGCGAGCCTAGAGCCTGTGCTCCGCAACAAGAGAAGCCACCGCAGTGAGAAGCCCGCACACCACAACAAAGAGTAGCCCCCACTCATCGCAACTAGAGAAAGCCCACATGCAGCAACAAAGACCCAATGCAGCCAAATATAAAATAAATTAAAAAACCTATAAAAAAAATTTCAAGAGGATATCACTGAAAATAGGGAAGTAATGAAAAATATACATACACATTTTTATGCATAAGGCACAGGAATTAAAAAGTGCAATAAAGATTCATCAAATCTAGGAGAATCACAACATAAAGAGAACAAGATTTAAACCATCAAGAACCAGATTAGTTGGACTTCCCTGGTGGCACAGTGATTAAGACTCCACCTGCCAATTCACGGGACACGGGTTCAAGCCCTGGTCCGGGAAGATCCCACATGCCGTGGAGCAACTAAGCCCATGCGCCACAACTACTGAGCCTGCACTCTAGAGCCCGTGAGCCACAACTACTGAAGCCCACGAGCCTAGAGTCTGTGCTCGGCAACAAGAGAAGCCACCGCAATGAGAAGCCCGCACACTGCAACAAAGAGTAGCCTCTGCTCATTGCAATTAGAGAAAGCCCACTCACAGCAATGAAGACCCAATGCACCCATAAATAAATAAATAAATAAATAAATAAATAAGAACCAGATTAGCGAAGTATAAAGATTATAAAAAATAGTCTTTAATTTTCACTATTAGAAAAACCAAAAAAAAAAACCACCAAATGTCAAATAAAAATTTAATATAAACATTGTAACTTGAGTCCTATTGAGGAGAACTTAAAATAAACTTTTGAGAAAAAAAATATACTTTTAAAATAAGTTTCTTAAAAGAAACAACAAATCACACACTAATTTCAGATTTGATTTGATGGTGTAATAGTGCATGAGATGAGATGAGATGAGATCCTTCTTCTAATCCTCTATTTCTACCAACTTTTAAATTCCTGTGCAAAATTAAATTCAGCTATCAATTCTCCTACTGGTTCAGCTTTTCGTGGGATGGCTGGTATACATGTGTAAAATGCAAATGAAAATAGGTTCAGTATCTTTACATTATTCAGACACAGATGTATTTTCCATTATTCAAAGCAATTTCCTGTTGCCTTTTCTATAACATGTAGATTTAAATGTGGTATTCAGAGTTGTCTTCAATTTGAATTAAAAACCAGTATCTGCCTTTTTTCCATACAAAAAGGAGGTACTGATATGAAAACATATCTGATAAGGAGTGTCATGGCAGAAAGTCCCTGAGGTAGCCCTCTGGATGTTTTAAACCTTATAGCCTTTCCATAAAGTCTTTATTATTTGATAGTTTTGCTTTTCTTTTTAGGTCATCTTGGTTGCAAGTAACAGAAAGTGAATGCTCTTAAAACATGAAGCAATGTCTCAAGAATTTCACGGAAGAGTTGAACAAACAAGACTAAGAAAAGTCAGGAAACATCAATATTATCGGGACCATATAGAAAAGTTCAGGAATTTTTCTCTCTAAAAAAGATATTCTCAGTGTGGGTGATATTGCCCTCAAGGGAGTGAAATTTGATTCCTGGAGGAAGGAGCAAAAATTCTTACTCTTTTATGTATAAAGCACAGTTATACTTATAATACACTCAGATATATACATTTTATCTGTGGTATTAAAATTTCATGGGGGTGGGAGTCATTAGGGGGAAATGTCTAAAAAAGCTCCTTAAAAGGTGGAGAAACATTGCTCTAGTATTAATACATCTATCAGTATGGAGACCCAGCTCTGCATTTCCCATTTATGTGATTCTCAGTTTTCCACTCTAAGTCTTTAAGACCCAGAGTGGGTTAATCAGCCCTGGACAAAGGGTCAGGGCCATGTATTACAGACATCATTATTGGGGACCCACTCCTGTGTTCCAAAGGCAATTTGAAAAGAAGACAGAATTGGGGCAACTGAACAGGCACCTCAAGAGGTGCCTAATAGCAAACTTGGGTCCTCCATACTCCTCTTCCCTGCATCTTTCTCCCTGATGCTACCTCTAATGGTCATGCCCTCCCCTCTCTCCTCTTAACTAAGGCTTACCTCTTCCAACAGACAGAATGTATGTTCCTCCAAAATTCATATGTTGAATATAATCTGCAATGTGATGGTGTGTGGAGATGGGCCCTTTGGGAGGTGATTAGGTCATAAGGGTGGAGCCCTCATGAATGGAATGAGTGCCTTATAAGGGGCTGGAGAAACCTGAGTTTTTCCCTTCCATCACGTGAGGACACAGGGTGAAGCTGGTCATGTATGAACCAGGAAGTAGGAACTCACCAGACACTAAACCTGCTGGCACCTTGATCTTGGACTTCCCAGCCTCCAGAACTGTGAGACATAAATTTCTGTTGTTTATAAGCCACCCAGTCTATGGTATTTTTTTTTTTAGTAGTTCAAACTGACTAAGACAGAAATTGCTTCAGAGAACTGGGGTGCTGTTGTAACAAATACCTGGAAATGTGGAAGTGGTTTTGGAACTGAGTAATGGGTACAGGCTGCAACAGTCTTGAGGTGCATGCTAGAAAGAGCTGACATTACCACTAATGGACTAAGATGCCTTTGCTTTAGGTCCCTGGCCAAGGTCCCTCTCTTTTATGAAGTCTTCTCCAACCCACAGTGAACATCTCTCAAACTCCCTGAGACTCGTCATTGGGGTCACACATTTGCCTGTTGGAGTACACAAGTTTTATTGTTATTTGCTTTTGCAAATTATATGACCCCAATGAACTAACAGTGGTGACCGTGTAATAAACCTCACCCAGGAAGATTCACTCCAAGTTGAGAACCCTTGGTCCAGAGTTTGGGGTTCCATAAGGGATCATAGCAGTCACTGTATACTTTGTCTCTTCACATGAAGAATCAGATTCTTTCTCTAGCTAATTCAGATATTAACACACAGCATATCCAGAGAAGAAAAAACATCCTTTTAGGAGTTTTTCAATTTCATTAGTATATTCAAAGAACCAACGATGGGTTTGTTGATTCTATTGTGTGTTTGTCTTGTATTGCATTCATTCTGATCTTATCTTTATTTCCTTCCTTCTGTCTTTCCTTTTAATTTGCTCATCTTTTTTTTAGCTTCCTGAGAAGTACGATAAGACTTTTGATTATCAACCTTTCCTCTTTTCAGACATGTTCAATTAAGGCCATATATTTTCCTCAAAGCACTTCTTTAGTTTTATCCCACAAGTTTTATTATGTTGTATTTTCAGTAGCATTCAATGAAAAAACGTTTTTAATTTTTATTGCTATTTCTTCTTTGACCTATGGGTTATTTTGAAATGTATTGCTTAATTTCCAAACATTTGAGGGATTTCTAGTTATCTTTTTGCATTTATTTCCAGCTCAATTTCACTGTGGTTGGAGAATATACTGCACATGGTTTCAATCTTTTGAAATTTTTGAGACTTGCCTTATGATCTGGCTTATGGGTCAATATTAAGAAACAAATGTTCTGTGTATAGTTGAAAGGAATTTTTGTTACACAGTTGTTGAGTGTAGAGTTTTATAAATTTCAGTTAGGTCAAACTGGTAGATAATGTTGGCCAACTCTTCTATATCCTCACATATTTTTGTCTGCAGATTCTAACAGTTGTGTTAGAGTGAACTGCATTAGAATAACTGTGTATTCTAACAGATCTGGCTGCTTATTACAACAAATCTAATTAATTGTAGATTTGCCAACATCTACTTTTACTTCAGCAATATTTTGCTTCATATTTTTAAAGTTTATGTTATTAGGTTATTATTATGTCTGTTGAATTATTCCCTTAAACATTATTAGATGTTCCCATTTATCTCTAGTAATACTTCTTACCTTAACATCTATTTTGTCTGTTATTCGTATAGATATATCAGCTTACTTTTGGTTAGTATTAGTATAGTACGTTTTCTTCCAATATTTTACTTTCATCCTCTCAGTGTCCTTATACTATTTTAAGTACGACTCTTATGAACAGCATATAATACAGCCCGGTAGGATGGGTGCCAGGAGTTAAAATTAAGTCAATGTAAAGAAAATGTTTAAAGAGGTACATTTCCTGCACACCTGAGCTTACAAAATAAGACCCATACTCACTGTACCTACATGTAGGTGTGTGTGTGGAGGGGTGAGTGCCTGGCCCAAGAACAAGGAACTTGGGACTAATTATAATAGCAAAGTGGTTAAGAGCACAGACTCCCTCCTGGCCCTTCATGCTTCTTGCCAGCAACAGACAGGACAGCTGCTTCACAGCCTATTTGCTAAAACCAGAGAAAGTTGTAGCCCTGAGTGGTATGGGGATGGGGGGTAGGGGAGACAGATGAAACCTGTTTGCCTGAAACCATGTGCATGCAGGAGCAAAGAAATATATATAGAAGGAGCAAGTGGCTCTGACACCAGTTTCTTAATAGGCAAAACTGGTCACTCCCAGGCATGCAGAATTTTTCATTTATAAATCTCCTATCAGACTCTCACGTTAGATTTTAAACTCAAGGGGATTCCATTTACAGTTATTACAATGTGAATTACAGCCTGGAAGTGAGCTCTGAACTTTTCTTACATTCCCCACACCATCTCCAGGGTAACCAAACCTCTTGAAATAAATGGCACAACAACGTTCAGAAAATCCTTCTTCCTCAAGATGTGATTTGGTGGAGAAACTACCAGAAAGTAAAAATTGTTCAGTCACATCCCACTTAGTTCAAATGACCTAGAGAGGCCACAGAGCTAAACAGTGGCAGGCAACACTCTTATTTTTTTTGCATGGTAACAAAAAAGACCAGACCCATCCATATAGGGGGTTGATTTGTCATAATATTATACCAAAAGATATTTGAATGCAATAAGTACATCAATGCAGCTGTATGGTTAAATGTTATAACCTCTGAAGTCAAGAAATTCAAATTTATAGTTGCCACATTAAGCATAGATGTTAAAGCATTAAAGTTAACACCATATACAGTCATATAAAATATTGCATGTGCAAAGGGTCTGAGTTACGTTCATACTGGGAACCATAATTTAGAATTTCCTGACTTCTGAACACGTAACACATCATAGTAATTGATCTAGCTCCTTGGAGCTAATATAAAATACCTTGTTAACATGTTTTCTATCCAATTCTTTCATCATTTACCTTTCTGGCTCTTGGAGAAACGATTCATCATGCTCAAATCTTTTCACATACCTGCACTAAGCTAATATAGCAATGGAAAAGCCAACGCAACCAGGATTGAGTGAAAAGATTTGTACATCATGTAGGAATGTTGCTAGCATGGGCACTTAGTCTGGATCATGCAAGATGACACGTTGCCTTGGGGTTCAGAGTTTCGTTTGCTTTGTCTTGTCACAGCGATAACCTCATATTCTGCTGGATACTGTGGGGTACAGGATATCAAGGTAGCTTATGCAGGCAGAATATCTATAGACTGTTAGTTCATAAAGCTGATGTAGAAGGGAAAGGTAGCAGGGCCTACTCCATGAGGGAACATGGCATGTTAATTTCCTGGTACAGCAAGAAAATCACAACAATGGACTGAATGTTTGTACCCCCTGAAATTCAGATGTTGAAATCCTAACTCTTAATGGAATGGTATTAAGAAGTGAAGCCTTTGGTTATGAGGGTAGAGCCCTCATAAATGGGATTAGTGCTCTTATAAAAGGGACCCCAGACAGTTCTCTAGCCCTCTTTCTGCCATGTAAGGACAAAGAGAGACACTGGCCATCTGCAACCTGGAAGAGGTTCCCTCCCTGATCTTGCTGGCACCCCAATCTCAGACTTTCAGCCTCCAGAACTGTGAGAAAAAAAATTCTGTTGTCATAAGCCATCCAGTCTATGGTACTTTGTTATAGCAGCCTGAACTGAGTAAGACACAGTCTCCAAGGCAATTCTCTGCCAAGTGCTGGGGCTGTGTGTACATCCCCTCAACTGACCTCCGCCCTTATTTTCATTTGACTGACTCTCATATTCTCTATACACTAACCCATTTCCTCTTAGTGCTAAGCTCCTGCTGCCAATTTCAAAGTCATTATCATATTCCAGGCACTGCTTAAAGCACCTTAGAAACATTGATTCATTGAACCCAGTAGAGTAAACATTGGCAAACCATGGTCCATGAGCCAAATCTGGTCAGTCACCTCTTTTGATAAATAAACATTCTTTTAAGTGTTGTCTGTGGCTGCTTTCATGGGACAACAGCAACGTTGAGTAGTTGCAGCATTTATGGCTAGCAAAACCAGAAATATGCACTGTCTAGTGTTTATAGAAAGCTGGCCCACCTGCGCTAGAGAATCCCCCACTGTGTGGTCAGCAAACCTGATTCTCTGAGTCACATGTGAGAAAGTTAGAATCGTTATTAACAGAATTTTTGGTTTGGGGAGCTCAATTTACACTTATGCATTTATTTAACATCTATTCATTAAGACATGCCTTTTATCATTGTATAATTGGTACTGGGAATCCTTTTCAGTACAAGCACTAGTCACCTACTTTCATCTTTTGACATTCTTTTGCTCACTCATTTGACCTTGCCCAGAATTTGCTTCTTACAATTTTCAACCACAAATTCAGTAGTGGTTACCAACAAACTGAACAGAAGAGGAGGACGATGGCAAACCAGCAGGCAGGCTTCTTTAATGTAGTCTTTTTGTAGCTAAAGGGAGGGGGCTGGATGTATTTCATAAATCTCCATGGACCAAAAGCTCGCATATGGAGTTCTGGTGCCCTCTTTCCAAAAACAAACATGTGCTTCCCTGATACGGAAGAGAAGGAAGCTTCCCCTGGCCCCTCCCAGAATTTCCCCCTTTGTCCAGAAGCTACTCCCCAGGATAGCCACGGGGTCATCCCACAAGCACATATTGGCTACATCTTCACATTGCCAAAACATCTGGAATGAAAAATTCATTTAATCATTCAGATTATTTTCCCCTGAAGCAATGCCAAACATCTGTCTAACTAGAAACAGCTGTGTATTAGTTTGGGGATGCCATCACAAATACCCTAGACTGGGTGGCTTAAACAACAGAAATGTATCATCTCATAGTTCTAGAGGCTGGAAATCCTAGACCAGAGTGCCAGCATGGCTGGGTCCTGGTGAGAACTATCTTCCTGACTCGCAGATGGCAGCCTTCTCGCTGTATCTTCACATTGCAGGGAGGGAGGAAAACAGAGAGACAGCGAGATCCGGCTGTCTGTTGTCTCTTATAGGAGCACTGACCCTATTATGAGGATCCTACCCTCATGACCTCATCTAAACCTGATTACCTTCCAAAGGCCCCAGCTCCAAATACCATCATACAGGGGATTAGGTCTTCAACAGATGAATTTTGAGGGGACACAATTCAGTCCATAGCAAGCTTCATCTCTAGCATTAAGTAAGCCAGACCTTTGGTGTCCACGGGGGATGCCCCAGGCAAGGGTTCGGTGAATCACAGCACCAGAGACTCCACACCCCCTGGCTCCCTCCTAGTCCCCAGCGCCACTAAACCTCATCCTCCTACAAGCTCCCTCTGAGGGGGCCTCACCAGGGCAATACCCGTGTTGGTGCCACAGGTTTTGTGCATTTGAGAGCTTGCTCTGGGCTCAGCGTAAATCTAGACTGGCTGAGCCAGGATGAAAGTGTTCCAGACACTTCCTGGAACTCAGGAGGCAGAGACTTGGGAAACACGCAGTTTAGAATTCCGGAGCAAAGGCAGGATCACATGACTAGATACCATTACAGTTGTATCATTATTATCGTTGAGTAACAAACCACCCCAAACTCGTTGGCTTAAATCTGAGCATTTATCTTTGCCCAGCTGGGCAATTTAGCTGACCTGGGGCAGATGTGGCTGACTTCTTCTGGGCTTGTTCATATGTCTGCGGCCAGGTGGCGGGTGTGTGTGTACTGGGGGTGGGAGAGGGGCACTAGTCTAGGATAGCATCGGTCACAGGGCTGATAGTTGTCTAGTTGTCATCAGGGATGATGGGGGTGACTGGGCCATGCAGTTTCCATCTTCCACAGCTAGCCCAGGCCAATTTTCAAGATGTTTCCAAGAAAGAAGAGAAGCACATAAACCTTTGAGGCTTAAGTTCAGTACTGGCACTCTGAGACTCAGCCCACCTCTATTAGCCAAAGCCAGTCACGGGGCCAGCCCAAATTCAAGGAGTGTGGAAATGGACTCCACCACTTACTAGGAGGAACTGTGAAGTTGCATAGTAAATAGTATGGATACAGGAAGGGATGAGGAAGTGTGGCCATTTCTACAACCTACTACAGGAGTAGAATCTGGGAAAGAATGGTTACTCAATCATGAATGAGCTCCAGATAATCATTCACGTCTTTTCCTCCATTCACTGCCGTTGCCTCCCTAGGAAATGAACATGGAATATTGGACAGTGGAAAAGAAAACAGGAGCCTAGGAGACCAAAAGCGGGAAGGACTGTGTTTTCCTTGTTTTCCTGACATCAACGAACTGTGTCACTTTGAGCAAATCACTTTCCTCCTTTGAGTCACTGACTTTTCACCCTGAAAAGAAGTATAATAGACTACGTAATCTTAAAGCATCTTATCACTTGGAGGTCCTATATTCAAATCAGATCCTTCCCTGCAGACCTTTCCAACCAGTCACCTACCTAAAGCATTGTGTGGGAGGTACAGACATGCGTATTCCCTAGCACCTGCAACCATGCCTCTTTCAGAGTAGCACTGAAAAGTAATTGATCAACTCATCCTAGGTCTGCCTCTACCACTGAGATTATGTGACTGAAACAATCAGACTTCTTAAAGACCACACTGACTGAGCGATTTTGTGGGTATGGTTTTCTTCTGTATCTCTTCCACCTGAGTCCACACCAGCAGGACAAGAGTCCCTCTCTTCTCTCAGTCCAAAAGATGAAGGATGGGGTCCTGGGAAGGGGCAGCACATCCTGTCTCACCCTCTCCTGAGGTGCTTAGGTATACCAGTCTGTGTCTCCATTTTCTCTCCTCTGACTTGTGAAAAACATCTTGGTAGACAAGTGACATATTGTCCAGAGTGTAATTATAATACTAAATTTGCAAATTAAAGAGTTGTGTGAGAAATACAATCTCCTCCATTGAAAGCATAAGTAACTGCTATAAGACCTTTGCCCAAACAGAAAACTACATCCTTATTTTACCCTTCATCAAAGCCTAAACTTCTTCAGAGAGGCTCCAGAATCCGCACTATTGTACCTGGCATGTAGTATGTGTTCATTAAATACTTTATGAATTTAAGTCTATTTGGGGGGGGGCAGGGAGAAATTTACTTACTATATTAAGATTGTGTTTGCTTGTTACCAAAATATCTCATTGAAAAATGAAAACTCCAATCGTTTCAATGCCCGATTATGCCACACATTCAGACATCTGGGAACCATTTGGAACATTTTTCCTTCCCCCTGAATGTTTTGGTGTCCTATAGAGGCAAGCCTCAGGAAATGGCTGTGGGTGTTTGTGGTGAGGGGAGTGTACAATGTGGGAGGTTGTATTTTCAAAGTGGGTCTGGGAGAGGTTGCTGGTAGACTCAGATTGGAAATTCATTCACTTCTCTACACTGATGGCCATGTAAATTTGTGCTAGCTTTTTTTTTTTTCATCACAATAAGACAATTAATAGCAAAAGTCACCACGATGTCCATTCCCCTTTAGTCAATAATCTCACACCAGTAATTCAATAGGTCATAAAGTTTAAGAAAAGCATCCTATAACAAGCCAATGGAATAGTACTCATCTATTAAAAATAAAACATGAGGGCTTTGAAGCCATATGGAAAAATATTTATAATAAGTGATTAACTAGGAAAAAGTCAGAAGATAAAATATCATATACATTAACAGTACAAATAGCTAAAATACAGACGAGTAATGGGTAGCATCCTACAGGAATACACCTGGTCTAGTTCTACCTTGCATGACTCACAGGTACTGACCTCTCTCCACCAGCATTGTAACTTCATGTGTGGGCAGTTTCATATGGTTCAAGTATCTCTTATTTAAATCCAAGTCATTTATTAATTCAATTATTCAATATTGACTGTGAGCTTGCTGCAAGTCAGGCACTAGCTCATAACCTCTGTCTTTGAAGGGCTCTCACAGCCTAATGGGGTAGGGAGACATGCCAATAAGTAAGTCTTAAATATAAACTTAGTATTTTTATCTTATTATTAGGGGATTTTGGAAAAATAATTTGGCAAAAATATTACAGGCCTTTTCAGCAGTCCTAGGCGGCCTGCCACGTGTGCAGTGTCCAGCCCTCATTCCCTAGGGCAGGCAAGACAGAGGGGAACATCTGAAATGAGAGGGCAGCAAAGGACTAAAGACAGGAATCCTCCTTTCCTAAGGGACAGTCCTTTTGGTTAAATACTTCCTGAAAATGATTCCTTGCCACTCAAAACCATCAAAGCAAGAAAGATTCCCCCAAACCCTGCATCTTTTGACATATATATTTTTAAAAATTATAAATCCAAAAAGCTAATTCTACTGTCCCCCTAAAACGATATCTGAATCCTTTGGATTCTTTCGTCATCTTATCCCAACCAACTTTTTTTTTTCATTTTGTAATTTATATAAGAAAAATGGATTGGTGTGCTTGTTCCTTTTCCAAATTAAATAGTAAATATTTTTCTAAATTAAATTTTATAACACAAAATCATTAGGACATACTGCCCCACCCTGGGGGAAAGGGTTCTATCAACCTGTTGTTGTCTACCAAGTGAAAGTTTTAGAGGACTCAGAGACCCCAGATTTATACTTAGGGAGCCTACAGTTGACCATATCTGGAGATTTCAAGGTCCCCATGGCTGGAGATGGCAGGGGATCCAATGACAATTGGCTCTAAAAGGGGCTGTCAAGTCTATAAGCTGGGCATAGGCATTAGATTCATACATTCCACCAGTTCCCCAGAGGTCACTGATAACTGAGCTCATTCCTAAAAGTTGAAGAGTCACGGCCAATAGATTCAGAGCATTCAGATTCCAGAAAATCACTCAGTGAGGAGCCTCGTCTCCTCCACCTTACTTTTTTTAAAATTCTTTCCCATTATGGTTTATTACAAGATGCTGAATATAGTTCCCTGTGCTATACAATAGGACCTTGTTGTTTATCCTTTCTATGTATAATAGTTTGCACCTGCTAGTCCCAAACTCCCAATCCATCCCTCCCCCCCGACCTTGGCAACCTCCCCCTAGGCAACCACAAGTCTGTTCTCTATGTCTGTGAGTCTGTTTCTGTTTCATAGATAAGCTCATTTGTGTCATATTTAGATTCCACATATAAGTGATATCATATGGTATTTGTCTCTTTCTGACTTACTTCCCTCAGTATGATAATCTCTGGGTCCAGCCATGTTGCCACAAGTGGCATTATTCCATTCTTTTTTATGGCTGAGTAATATTCTATTGTATATATATACCACCTCTTCTTTAACCATTCATCTGTCAACGGACATTTAGGTTGTTTCCATGTCTTGGTTATTGTAAATAGTGCTGCCACCTTATTTTTTAAAATACTAGCTTATCTAGGTCTACTTAAATTGATTATCAAAGGCCACCCAAAGGCATTAGCTTAACGAATATGTGGAAGAACACTGGAACTGTAGGACAGGGTAGAAATAGTCTTATGTGATTGAGTTTATCCCTGACCCCAAATACTATTCATTACCAGTTTTCCTCTGCTAACTCCTTCCCCCTCCCTTGTAGTTGCCTGGCTAAATCACTGCACAGGGACCCCCAAAAAAACAGGACTCAAGAAGTCATCTCTATTTGTCATATCCCAAGTTGACTTGGATGGTCCCATTTTAGGCCATGATAGAAAAATTATATGACAAGAGTTTAGCCATTTGAGAAATGGAAAAGTCATTTAAGGACAAAAAAAGGAGGTAAAAAGAACTTGTGAGTAATCAATATATCATTGGGCAAGAAAAAATTTGGCATATTTCAAAATGGAAAACAAAATACTACTGAAGAAAACTAGAATTTTCCATAACTTCAATTGCACTTCATTTTCTAAATGTGTGCTCTTTAGAATGACTAAAGTTTTTTAACAATCCAGAATAAAAGGAGAAAAGAGTAAAAGAAAATAAATCTTTCCATATTTGAAACTTGCAATGTTGAAACTAGCCAACAAAACCATGGGATCACTTCGAACCAGCTCTTGGCCATAATTAAGTTAGAATGTGTTTAAATTCTTAATGGCATTGTATTTTACACTGAGTTTGAAATATACACCTAAACACTCCAGCCATCATGAGTTATTAATATAAAGTGCCAATAACTGGAGAAGTATTGCAGCGTATTATCACTCCTCCCTGGCTAATGAAATCAATCATCCTCTCTCGTGTTTTAGCCACACAAACCAGAATCACTCTCCTTGTAGCATGAAAGGTTTCAGAAAGCATCGAAGCAGCTAAAAGGCAGCCTTTTTGCCTGATGAAACAACGCTGAAATAAATGTTGGGTTGTTTTTACTGAAGTGTGCATGTGTTTTCTTTTTAAGCTTTCTACATGTCCACTTCTCTGTATGGAATAAAAATCAGATCCCATGAGGCACAAACAGCATGACCACAGTTTACTAACTGTTATCAGGAAGCCTCTGTAGGAGAGGAAGGTCACAGTTTAGAAAGCTAAAGCTGCCTGTTTAGTTATTGAGCATATTTTGATAAGAATTGGCTGAAGTGTGTATATTAAATAGGCCTTAGCAGTAGGTTTTGGAAGTCTGTTGAATTCTGGTAAGACATAGCTTAGGCAACAAGCAACTGTATGAACAAACTTTCTAATTAAAATTAGGGCTGGCTAAACCCTTTAACTAGCGGAATTCATGGGCCAGCAGTGGCACTCAGGGTTTTGGCAAGAACCGTGGTCTCTCCTAGACGTTTTGGCACAGACCCAGAGCAGCTCTACCAAATATGTTTTAGTGTGCCCTACCCACTGGACTAATGATCCTCCTAATCGTTGGGCCAGGCCCTGTAAGGCAACCTTCCTAAAAATAGGGGCCAGAGAGTGACAGGGTCAGAATGGACAAAATATTGCCAATACTATGAGAACAGGAGACTGCTGGCAGCTTTCTCACCGTGGGGAAAAAGGTGAATTAATCTTAGAATCGTCTCACAAGCCAAGTAAACTAGTAGAAAAGAAGAGACATTATCTATGGAGCAGATTTTGGGATCCAAGATGGAATTTCATGCCAAATAGACATTATGAGATAATAAGAAGGCAATTTGATCAAGGACTTCCTAATGACCAAACCTAGACCACGGTAGATTTTGTCCAAGGCCCCCATGGGAATCCCAGAGCCCAGCAGAAGCCAGGGAAAAGCAGAAATCTGGGGATGGCACAGGGAAGGCAGAAGATGAGGTGAGCCGTGTTCAGAGAGTCCCCAAGTTAAGACAGCAGGATCGGGAGGCCACCAGGTGTTAGGGATGAGTACAGAGCTGGGTGAGCAAGGCCAAACCGAGAAACCAGAATCCAGAAGACAAGGACCAGAGCAAATATGCAGGAGCAAAGTGGAAGATGAAAATGAGTACATGGCAACTGCTGACATTGGAGCTGTGGGTTAAAGGCTCATTTTTATTGGGTGTCAGCCACTCAGGCTGGGTTAAGTCCAGCTCCTTTAAAGGTATAGGCATAGGCGAAAGATTTAGGTTAAGTTTTGAAGGGTTCCTGTACCAACAAAAATAATAAAAATAACAGCCATTACTACCACTTACTGAGCATTACTCTATGGTAGATATTATCTTAGGGGCTTTTATTTACACTACATTAGAATCAATACTAATAACAACAATAATAATAACTACCATTAATTGAGCACTAATACATGCCCAGAACTCTAAGTGCTAAGTGCTCTAAACATATTCTTTTTACTTAATCCAATACTTCTGCAATGTTGTCATTTACTTATTATTTTTATCTTACAGATGAGAAACCTGAGGCTCAGAGAAGTTTAGGAATTTGTCCAAGTTCACACAGCTTGTAGTAGCAGAGCCAGCATTTGAATAGAGTTTTTGTCTAAATACAATGACCAAGCTATTTCCAAAAGCTAAGTGACAGTGTAGACAACAGGGACAGGAACACTGATAGGTATGATATGGAACGTGTCAAGGACAATCTGTTAAGCTCAACAGTTTGGAGGTTATGAAAGCAGTTACCCTTATAACTGTTCGCTTGTTCCAAGTGACCCAGTAACAGAATAACTACTCGGATGCTTATGATTGCAAATGATGATCATGATCAAGAAGAACAAAGAAGAGGAGGAGGAGATGATGGTGATGATGATGATGAAAATTATAATGATGCCAGTGATTACAGCAGCCCAAACTATCCCCATGTTCATGCAGAGCTGTGTGATCACCCATGGGGCAAACTTTGGATGGTATTACCAATGCCTTGCCACCTACTTCCACTTAAACTTAACACCCCTTTAAGAGGTCATAGAATTTTATATGGTTAGAGACAAAGTTTAAAGATAGCTCCAAGACAGGTAACAGTGTCCTAAATTTACTTGAAGGTAGATTAAAACATCAGAAACCATCTCTAAGAAGTGCTTTTCATAAAGACAAAATGATAAAGGGATAGAGGTAGGCTGATCTGAGGTAAGAAAGAAAATAGTCATTCTGCCTACAAGTATTTATTAAGCTCTTCTATGACCCAAGCCATAGAAGAGCTATTATTCCTATTTTCAAGTATGAAAATAGAGGCTCAGAGAGGTCACACAATTAATAGTGATCCAGCCCATGTCTCAGTCCAAAGCTAGTTTTCTTTCTGCTTAGCCAAAGTCCCCAAGGACTTCATAAGTAAACAGATGAAATTCTCTGATGAAAAGGGAAGACCATTTCATCTATGCATCTTTCCAACACCACAGGTCTTGGTCCAACACCAAAACTCAAAAAGAACCCTCTGGCTTCAGAATTTGATTCCTGAAGTTGCCAATAGCCATTCCTGGCTCTGATCATGGTAATTCACATGAGAGACAGAGAGCTTTTTCATGGGTTGGGATTCAATATTACACATAGAATGGAAAACATTCATGTACCTTGTTAGTCTCAAAGCTTTGTAACAAGCTCATGAAAAATTTGCATGAGGCACTTTAATATCAAAATATCAACTGAACTCCATACAGCAATAAACCTCTCTCCCTAAGCAAGGGTAAGAAAAGCTCAAACTGCTACCGATGAGTGAGCGTGTAGCCATGGGGCCAGAGAGCACCCACAGGAAGACTACCGAGCTTTCCCTATCCTTCACCAACCTGAGCCACTTCTCACACTGACCACCTCTTCTCCACCATTTCATCTTTTCATGAGCTTAAGCTGTGTCCAGGGGCAGCAGTGCTCATCCCTTTTGAACAACTTGCAGCTTGGTCTCTGGTTGCTTCAGCCAAGGAAGTGGTGCCTCCAAGCACCGTAGCTACAAGCGTGCATGGAAATTGACTCTCACAATTAGATATCACAGACAGAGTGGGGAAAGCATGCAATCGTCAAATTCAGAGTACCAACAATAGCTCATGTTTGTTTTCATTGCATTTTTCCTGAAAATTTACCTAGGTGAAGAGAAGTTAAAATATTATTCTTAAAGAAAGAGCACAGATCACATGAATATTAACAAGAGGTAACCTGGTGGTCTAACTAAGGCTTAGTGAATGTGCTAAACAATCCTTTGAGGAGGTATTTAAGTCATCACAGTTGGCACTAATTATAAAAGGAAACCACGTCTTTTTCTTTAAGACTTAGGAGAAATGCAACCATTTCAGCACATGCCAGAAGAAAGTTAACTAGATCCTGATTTTCATTACCATGCCTGATTCCCCAGACACAGATGTCATCTTAGAATCTGTTATGGGCTTAATTATGCCCCCTCCAAAATGTATATGTTGAAGTCCCAACCCCCAGTACCTCAGACTGTGACTGTATTTGGAGATAGGGTCTTAAAAGAGATAAGTAAATAAAAATGAGGTCATTAGGGTGGACATAATCCCTTATGAGTGGTCTCCTTATAAAAAGAGGATATCAGGACACAGGCACAAGCAGAGGGAAGACCATGTGAAGACACAGGGAGGAGGTGGCCATCTAAAAGCCAAGGAGAGAGGCCTCAGATGACAGCTACCTGCTAATATTTTGATCTCAGACTTCTAGCTTCCAGAGTTGTAAGTAAATGAATTTCTGTTGTTTAAGCCACCCAGTCTATGGTACTTGGCTATGGTAACCCCAGCAAATTAATACAGAATCCAAAACTGTAGATGTTCAATATGGATAAATCTAAGGCAGTTCAGTTGAAATAAATCTGCAATACAATCACTTGCCTGCCATGGTCATTTACATTCAACTCTCAAAGCCACTGAAATAAAGAGCACCGCTGTCCTAGAATTGGGTGAAATCACATCTCCTCCTCTGAACCCCTCTGACAGACAAGATGAAGTTAGGCTTGTGAAGAGTTTACGTGTCTGCTCTAGTCTAATAAATTCCATTGGTCATAATTAAGTATAGATTCTTTCTCCCTTGATTAATCCAACAGCCTCCTTAGTGGTTTCCCCACCTCCATTCTTACCCACTCCAATCCACTCTCAGTAAAGTGATCTTCTCAACATTTGGAAATTCTCTGGTTTAAAAGCCTCCAGTGGTTTTGCACTGCACTTAGAATAAAGCCCAAACTCCTTAGAGTAGCCTAGAGAGCCCTCCAGGATCCAGCTATTATACATGCTGTCTCTCTGAGCTCAAGGCACTTTCTGTCTCTGGGACACACCTCCCCGGCTTGTTCTGCTCTTGGAAAGTGCTAAACTCTTTCCTGCTCCAGGACCTTAGCATGCTTTGCCTGCAACTGCCTCAGAGAGACGTTCTCCAACCACCCTCCTAAGACAACCACCCTCCTAAGATATATGTCATACCCACACCATACCTGTCATTCTCCATCTTGCCCTATGCTCAGTTCCTCCACAGCAAGTATTATAACTTGCACACATTTCGTTCACTCTTCTGTGTATTCGTTTTTTCTCTAACCATGAGGTCAGGACTCCATGCTCCAGTTCCATGATTGAATGGATGAATGGATAAATAATACAGTGAGTGAAAGCGCTTTGTAAACTCTGAGGTCTTATATAAATGCAAAGTATAATTATTAGATTTGAAGGCTGGTTAAAGCAGAACTCTTGTCTTCTTTTCTTCCCATACCTCGTTTCCTCAGTAAAAGGTACCTGAATTGATTAATTTATTCATTATTGGAAAATGATGTTAAAAATGAATTATCAGATCGAATAACTTATGATTTATAGCAATGTCTGAGTTTTAAAACAGTTTTATATATCTTATCCCATGTTAATCTTCACAATCACCCTGTGAGTAGGCATTCTTATTCCCATTTTACAGGGAGGAAAACTGAGGCTGAGGAGTTAAGTAAACTGTTAAAGTCTATACAGATAATAAATGGTAGCACCAAGACTTTTCCTGATATCCCACTACTGCCACCTCACTCACATTGCTTAGGAATTATCCCCCCTGGGCCCATGGTGACAAAAGACAGGGTGGAAGGATTCATGCCCACGTAAAAGGAGATTGTCCTATAGGTTTGTTTGGCAGCGGGGAAGATTTTCTTGGAATGGGGTTTTTTGAGCCACTAAGGGAGGATTTTCCTTTGTACTCTATTTTTCCCCTTATATATCAATTCTAGAAGCTAAGCATATTTTATTACCATCTAAAGTAGTTCTGTCTTCAATCTATTTTGAGGTGTATTTCTCCACAAATTATTTTGCTGTTTATAATATAGTGCTATACTTTTGGCAGATGAAAAATTATATTGTTATGTCTTCCATGGTGAGCACTCCTATATACTGAATTAGGTATTTGTTCCAGAAGATAATTTAGTTCTGTGACTATTACTTTACACGTTAAATATATTTATTTAATACTGTTATTATCCAATGAATATTCATAACAGATTACATTCTCTCTTTTTTTTTTAACATCTTTTTTGGAGTGTAATTGCTTTACAATAGTGTGTTAGTTTCTGCTTTATAACAAAGTGAATCAGCTATACATATACATATATCCCCATATCTCCTCCCTCTTGCATCTCCCTCCCACCTTCCCTATCCCACCCCTCTAGGTGGTCACAAAGCACCGAGCTGATCTCCCTGTGCTATGTGGCTGCTTCCCACTAGCTATCTATTTTACATTTGGTAGTGTTACATTCTCTTTTGAGATGACATTTACAAAATAATTTTGCTAGGAAACTGGATTCTGTGGTCAAAGTTGAGAGACAAATGACAGAATATGCAAAAAATATTTGTAACACAAATAATGATCAGGGTTAATATCTCTATACAAAAAAATCTCCTACAAATGATTAATAAAAAAAACTCAATATAAAAATGGGCCAAAAAAATATGAACGAGAATTCATGGAACACATGAAATTGTACAGCTACTAAACAAATAAAAATAGGACCCAACCTCATTAACAAATTAATGCACATTAAAGCAGTATTTGCCGAAAATATTGGTAGGAACATTAAAAGCTGGGGACATCTATATAAGCAAAAACATTTTGAGGTGTAAATTATTCAAATCATTTTTGAGGGTAATTTTACAATATCCATTTAAATTTAAAATGTGTACTTATGACTTCCATTTCTAGGACTTTATCTTCTTGAAATACTAACAAAATTATATGTTAGCATAAGAGACTATTATTATATTTAAATAACTTTACTGTCAATTCCACAAGTAAATGTCATTAGCATCCATGTATTTGATTGACATTAGGTATCTGACCATACTGGATGCAAGTTTTCATTTGGAAAATTTACCCAATAAGAATTGAGTAGAGGCTCAGTAATAAACTCTTATGGAATGGGATTAAAAAGATAATTCAACTGACAAAACCATAAGAACCACAAGAAGCCATTATCATGGCCTTCATGTTGTCCTCTCCTTTAGAAAAGGTATAATGGAAAAAAAAAATCAGTTTGGTGTCCGTCATATGTGATTCTAATTCTTGTTCTGATACTTGCCAGCTATGTGACTTTACCTAAGCCTCAGTTTCATATCCATAAAATGCATGTAAAAAACTGATTTTTTTAAAAATCCCTCAGATCTCAGTTGACTGTTGGTTGGAATAAAGAAGTAATGATTCTATATCACCCAGCAAAATTCATGGTACATGCTATGTGCCAGCAAATGTTAGTCCCTTCTGCATTTGTGCTCCTGTAATCTGTAGGTCAAGGAGCTGTGCAGAGGGGAAGGGAGAGCTGGGAACAGACACCTCTTTATTGCTCTAGGATTCATTCACCTTTCATTTTCTTTTAGTTGCTTAGCATCAGTTGTGAGAGACATGGGGCTTGGTTCTATAGCTGCAAATATACAATGCACCTATCCTGTCATTCAAACTGGGACAAAGGAACTCCTCATAAACACCTATAAAGAAAACAAATGGCTCTCTTTTTAGCAAGAATAACTGAAAATAGCCTTATTAATAAAAATAATAACATTGAGAGTTTAACATGTGCCAGGCATGGTTCTATTCACCTTACGTGGGTTATCCCATTTAATCCTTTCAACCCTGTGATGCAGGTTTT